>NC_088357.1:45287500-45587500 GCF_036884655.1 Musa acuminata AAA Group
ATAGATTGTTTCGACCCCTATGCTTCCAACCAACCAAACAAGACACTTCACAGCTTGTACAATTTGTATCTTAAAAAATCATCAAAAAAACATCGATAAACATAATCTAAGAGGGTCATGGACGTGCATCAACAATCCCTTAACACGACAATGAAACCTTCAATAACTCAACTAAAGCTCTAATAACTCAACCAATCCTTTTAACATGCCAATTCGTAAATCTAGTATTGCGATTTTATGCCACTCCCTCCGAGTCCACTTGATTGTTATTATTCACGATGTAATTTCACATCAAATTTAAATAATAATTTTGGACAGGCTCTTATGAAATTTTAAATAATGACTTTAGACCGGCTCTCAAGTCAGATTAAAGGACCATGGATCATAATTATTAATGTTGTTATTCACATTTCCCAAAACTACATGAAGATATATTTAGTTATCAGTAATTCTATGTTCAAAAACAAAGAAGGAGAAACAAAGTGGACTTATGTGAGATATTAATGTGGTGGATGTGATATTAATGTGGACTGATCATCTGCACAGTCAAATTTCAGCTTGGCTCGGAAGATTAAACTCATAGTTTTGTTGGTCTTACAATTGAATATGACCCGAGCCCGATGGTCATGAAGATAAAACAAGAGGGAAGTACTATTGCTGATTATCTACAGAATATAAAGATTATCATTGATAACTTAGCCTTGATAGGTCATTCCCTTAGTGATAAAGAAGTTGCAGTCCATATCCTCAATGGCCTAGAAGACGAGTACAAGGAATTGGCAGCAGCAATATGGGCATGTGATTCACCAGTGTCCTTCGAAGAACTCTACGACAAGCTGACTTACTTTGAGATATATCTAAAGTGCGACGACAAACTACCAGGACCATCCATCACTGCTTAAGTCAATCACAAATCTATGAGGAGGGGCAATCCATATAATAAGATTGTCAACAAAGGTTTTACCAAGATGCCTTTTGAACCTATGAGCTTCAACCAAAACATCCCTCCTCTTCATCAACATTCCAATCACAACAACCAAGGTGGCTACTTCAATCATCAGCAGTCCTAGCACCCTCAACACACAAACCAACAAAGAGTTATTTGCCAACTATGTGATAAAGTAGGTCACTCTACAAAGGCCTATCGATCTCGACCCAGACTTCTTGCTCAATCACATTGGCCTCAAGCAAATCTCATGACTACTCCAAACACTAATGATCATAATTGGATCATGGACTCTAACGCATCCCACAACATCACCTCTGATCTCCAGAACTTGTCAATCCACAACAACTATTGTGGAAATGAGGACATCATCATCGATGATGGTAAAAGAATTTCTATTACTCATACTGGTTCCACATTGCTTAATTCACTTACCACAACTTTTACACTCGATGATGTTTTGTGTGCACCTTACATTAAACAAAATCTTATTTCTGTTTCTCAATTTTGCAAACAAAAAAATACCTCCATTGAATTCTTTCATAACTCTTTTCTTGTCAAGGATTTGAGCACGGGGGTATCCTTGATCTAAGGTCAGAATAAAGATAATGTTTATGAATGACTGTTAGTTCCACAAAAAAAATTGCCCATTGCTTACTCCTCAGTTGCAGCTCCAATTGATGTGTGGCATCGTCATCTCGATCATCCTCTCTCTCTATCCAAAATAAATTACTCTCTTGTTATTCTCTTCCTACTCTTACAAATAATAGCATTCTCACTTATTGTGATACGTGTCTCAGTAATAAAAGTCCGACTTCCTTTTGATACTTCCTCCATATCATGTTCTAAACCATTTGAAATTATTTATACTGATGTTTGGGGCCCTGCTCCCGTCACTTCTTTTGATAAATTTAGATTTTATGTTATTTTTATAGACTATTTTACTAAGTACACATAGATATACCCTCTTCATCATAAATCAGAAGTTTCAACAATCTTCACCAACTTTAAAAAGCTGGTTGCAAACTTCTTTCAGTCTACAATTAAAACAGTCTACTCTACAATTAAAACAGTATACTCTGATGGTGGAGGTGAATATCAAGCCCTCACATCCTATCTCTATGCCTGTGGCATCCAACACCTTAAGTCACCTCTACACACTCCTCAACTAGTTGGCTCTGCTGAACGCAAACATCGATATATCGTAGAAACTGGTCTCACACTTCTACATCAAGCCTCCATGCCAACAACCTTTTGGTCTGTCACCTTTCAAGCTGCCGTCTATCTTATTAATAGTCTGTTCACTCCAGTTCTCCAATACCAGTCTCCATTTGAAAAATTATTTTTTAAATCTCCAAACCTTCAAAAACTCAAAATATTTAGTTGTTTATGTTATCCGTGGGCTACGTCCCTATGCCCCACACAAGATAGCGCCAAGATATAAACCTTGCATCTTCATAGGATATTCTCTTGAACATAATGCCTTTTGGTGCTACGAACCAAAAACTCAAAAAGTCTTTATTTCACGTTATGGTGTTTTTGTGGAGTCTGCCTTTCTATTTCAAAACCATAAGTCTTCTCCCATACAGGCCACTCTAACAACTATACATCACTGGAGTATTCTATCGATCCCCTCAAACAAACTTCTTCCCACACCATCCAGTCCTTTTCTTCAAGATCCACACTCTTTTATTCTCCCGGTTCAACAGCTCCCCACTCCCTTCATTCCTTCTCTTCCTTCTTCACAAGCCTCCCCTACTACTGAAGTAATATCCTCAGAAATACAATAACCTTCTTTATCTAGTGCCACTAATATACTTCAGCCTATCCCGACCCCTGTTGACGCCTCTCCACCACCCATACCAATAACACAACTTACAGTTCCTAGACATCTAATGACACCACGCTCAAAAAGTGGTATCTTTAAACCACGTTAGGTTCTCGACCTGCATGCTATCACCAAATCCTCTCCCGAGACCAATGAACCCACCACAATTACTTAAGTCCAAAAATCTCCTCACTAGCGTAAAGCCATGTGTGAAGAATATGATGCTCTACTCCATAACTCCACATGGACTCTTGTACCTTTTCATCCTACACAAAACATCATCGGGTGTAAATGGGTCTTCCAAATTAAACGGAACCCCAACAGGTCCATTGCTCGATATAAAGCACGATTAGTAGTCAAAGGGTTTCATCAATGATCTGGAGTTGACTTCACAATGACTTTTAGTCCTATAGTTAAACCCACAACAATTTGCCTTATTCTAAGTTTGGCTATCTCCAAAGGCTGGCATTTACGACAACTGGATATTAACAATGCCTTTTTATAGGGGACTCTAACTGAAGATGTCTTTATGCAGCAACCCCTTAGCTTTGTTCATCACCAGTATCCGAGACATGTCTGCAAATTACAAAAAGTCATTTATGGACTCCATCAAGCTCCAAGAGCTTGGTATATTGAACTGGCTTCATCAACTCCAAGTCTGATATCTCTTTATTCCTACGACAATAACATGGAAATACAATATATCTTCTAGTATATGTAGATGATATTATTGTTATAGGCAATGATCCCTTGGAGATTCAAACATTTTTAAAGCAATTGGTTGATCGATTCTCCCTCAAAGATTTAGGACCCTTGAGCTACTTTCTGGGAGTGGAAGCAACATTTACATCCTCAGATCTCCTCCTCTCATAGAGAAAGTATATTCATGAGAGAAAGTATATTCAAGATTTATTATAAAAGACAAATATGCAGGATGCAAAAGAAGTTACTACTCCTCTCTCTACTAATGAATCACTCAAATTATATGTGATGGCAGCCCTACCACGGACTCAACTCAATTCAATACCGACAGGTACTTGGCTCCTTACAGTACTTGTCTCTCACCCGTTCAGATATCTCATTTGCAGTCAATAAATTATCTCAATATATGCACCATCCTTCTGCTATGCGTTGGTCTGCGGTTAAATGAATTTTGTGGTATCTTAAAGACACCCTTAATCATGGTCTCTTTTTCTACAAAACCACTCCACTTTATCTCCATGCCTTTGCTGATGCTGATTGGGCGGGACACTTTGATGATAGAACCACCACGTTAGGGTATATCGTCTTTCTTGGGTCTAATCCAATCAGTTGGAGTTCTAAGAAGCAAAAGATAGTGGCTCGGTCTACAACTAAAACTAAATATCATTCTATTGCTACCGCTGCTGCTAAACTCAATTGGGTCACAAATCTCCTCAAGGAACTCAAAGTCAGCTCTACCCATACTCCTACAATATATTATGACAATGTTGAAGCTACCTACTTATGTGTCAATCCAGTGTTCTACTCACGCATGAAACATATTACCATCGACTTTCACTTCGTGCAAAATCAAGTTGTCAGACATCAATTTCGTGTCTCTCATGTCCATACGGCTAATCAACTAGTAGACTCACTCACGAAGCCTCTAGCCCGCAAACTATTTTTGTTGCATCGGTCCAAAATCGATATTAGCTCGATCTTGCCGGGGGCATGATAATAGAGAGATTTTCTCAACTGCATGAGGAAATCTCTCTTTCATCATGTATAAATAGACTTCATATAATACTAATTGAAATGTGCTTTTCTTTTTTCCTTTATAATTTCATTCTTCATTCTTTTATTTTATTGATTGTATTTCCAATAATAAGTGTCAAATTCATGAGGAAACAAACCTCTTTGCAACAAGACAGTTTTCATCATCAGATTGGATCTTACTTACAACCCCTATAGATTCTCTTGAAGGTAAGTCTATCGGATCCGAAGTGTGAGTTTTGGTGAATGCATCATGTTCTTCATCTGTATCCTTTTTAATTGAGTCAAAGGTTCATATGCCTTTTCAGAATGATGAAGAATACTGGTATGAGAATTTATCTTGAAAGGAGCCGTAGTTGGACTATCGAATTGAGATCTCCTCAACAATGTTGAAGAGATGTCGTAAATCTATTGAGGAAAATCCTTCTCTGTTGAGAAAAACTCTTTCTAACATGTATAAATAGGGAGTATTGTATTGTTTCAACTCAATGTATTCTTCTCATTTGTATTTTATTTCTATCAAATTCTTCTAGACATTGTCACTAAAACTCCATAATTGTCATATACTAATAACTTATTCAGGTCTTCTTACAAGAGAGAAAGAGAGGAAATTAAAAAAAAGAATT
This sequence comes from Musa acuminata AAA Group, assembly GCF_036884655.1. NCBI lineage: Eukaryota > Viridiplantae > Streptophyta > Magnoliopsida > Zingiberales > Musaceae > Musa > Musa acuminata. The sequence goes on from NC_088357.1 coordinate 45,292,635, forward strand.
TATTTTTGTATTTTTCTTTGTTATTCTCATACTGTTGTTGTAATGATATTTACGAAGATAAAGAAAATATCGACTAAAATATTAATTCAAATATAAGAAAACTATTGGCATAATCATGTATCTAAAAGTCCATGTAACAATTGGCTTAAATTCAAACTTTGATTAGATTACTATTCGAACCTAGAACTTTCCAACAGTCAAGTCTGTCGAAAAATTGTGGATGTGGGAATGTATCATCTACAAAGTCAAATTTCACAAGCTTGGCTTGGAAGATTAAGCTCATCGTATTGCTTGCTGGTCTTGGGATACAAACATAAATGCATAATGAAAGAGTAGAAGAGTATTATTCTCACTAGTTCTTTAATAAAAATAAAATAGTAAAAGACTCCCGGGAGTCTTCTGATCAGCTTGAATTCATAATGAAATCCACATTGGTTCTTATATATTAATGCCTCTCATCCACTTCTCTCTCTTTCCAGTTCTCTCTCTTCAAAACCATGGAAAACCACAGTGATAAGAGAAAGAGAGATTTGGATTAATCGAAGACCGGCATGGAGTGATAATATTTCTATTGACTTGGAAGTCATATTTTAATAATCCAACAGACTTAACTATAAATGGTCAATATGAATCCAATGCTTAAATTTTTAGGATGAGATAGAGTTTTCATTGTAAAAATAAAAATCCTGATTATTCTACTGTTCTATGAAAAATTTTAATGTTCAAAATTAAAATTAAATAATGATAGATTAAATATACGATGCATACTTGTCAATGTCATTCAGAATATCTTTATCTGGGTTGTAGGTGTGTCATCGTTGAATCCGAAAAATATAATGATGCTAATTTATAAGAAGAACTAGATCATCTTCTTCTTTCTTCTCATCTTTCATAAAATCACTATAAACAATGAATTATGAATGAAACAAAGATGACTCCGGGGAACCTTTTACTTTTTCTTATTTTTATTAAAGGACCAGTAAGAATAATATTCTAATCTTCCAGAACAAAATGTTCATTATGCATTTAATTAAAAGACCATCGGGCTCGGGTCATATTCAATTGTAAGACCAGCAAACGTATGAGTTTAATCTTCCCAGCCAAGCTGAAATTTGACTGTGCCGATGATCAGTCCACATTAATATCACATCCACCACATTAATATCTCACATCAGTCCACTTTGTTTCTCCTTCTTTGTTTTGGAACTTAGAATTACTGATAACTAAATATATCACCCTTATTCACATCTTCATGTAGTTTTAGAAGATGTGAATAATAACAATAATAGTTATGCTCCATGGTCCTTTAATCTGACTTGAGAGCCTGTCTAAAGTCAATATTTGAAATTTCATGAGAACCTATCCAAAATCATTATTTAAATCTGACATGAAATTTCATCGTGAATAATAACAATCAATCGATTAAACAATCAAGTGGACTCGGAGGGAGTGGCATAAAATCGCAATACTAGATTTACGAATTGGCATGTTAAAAGGATTGGTTGAGTTATTAGAGCTTTAGTTGAGTTATTGAAGGTTTCATTGTCGTGTTAAGGGATTGTTGATGCACGTCCATGACCCTCTTAGATTATGTTTATCGATGTTTTTTTGATGATTTTTTAAGATACAAATTGTACAAGCTGTGAAGTGTCTTGTTTGGTTGGTTGGAAGCATAGGGGTCGAAACAATCTATTTGCTCTATTATGGCACATATTTGCAGATATTAGATCATATAAGTTGGTGAAGCACAAGAATTTCCCTCTTGTTTATAATAGGGTGACTTAGAAGTTGGCATGTAGAGTTAGACTTATTATTATCGGATGGGCCTACGATGTGTTCAAAAGTCGAAAATGTTATCAATGAGACGCATCACATTATTAGTAGTGACAGAAGATAGACTTTATTTCACACTACTAAAACACACACCTAACTCAAACATAGATGCCAGTAACAGACATTGGCATCCTTATTCATCATGGCACACAAGGGTTGGCTAAGCCAGCATCACGTAGACTCCAAATGCAGTGAGATACTCTTCAGTTGCATGGCCAAAGAAGCCCTTAATCTCGTCATATTCTACATTGACTTCGAAAAAGGTTCCACCCCCACCTCCATATGGACCGTATGTCTTTGCAAGATTGGTGGTAAACGTGAGTTGAGATACACATGGAAATTCAGAACAGTCGTGTTTGACATACCCAGAAACGGAGGTGAGGTATTCATCTTGCATCAGACTAAACTGCGAGGCAATTAGAGCGATGATAGATTTAGCGACTTATATATTTCATAGCAGGTATTAGAAGGAGGGAGGGGAAGGCAAAAGAATAGATGCATGGAGGTTGGAGAGGCATGCCTGGAATAGTTCACCGCCGGGGCCTCCATATCTGGGAGTTACGCGAGTGGTTCCGTCGATGTCGAAGGTTATCTTAATGGAGTTTACGCATGAAGCAGCGCCAATGCTGATGCCAGTGATTTTGTCTGCAGGTTCCATGGCCCAACGAGACTCGTTGCCGCATGGACATTTGGGGACGCCCCCTCGGGCATGCGCGGCCGTCTTGATCAGGTTGGAAGCCTGCAACACCATGCATCATCCATCAGAAACCACATAGAGTAGAATAGAAACTGCAGTACTACATAATAGATAGGCCTCCCTCTAAAGGAAGCAAAGCTATATTATTTCGGTGGAGGCAGAGTATCTATATAGCGTCTCTCTCACCATCAGCGAGCTTATGAATGAAGGAACTCCTCGCACACCGGATGATATGCAAACACACTCGACTCGATGGGGAGAGAGAGGATGGATGGGGGGGTATTTATAGAACCAAAAGGTGCATCAAGTTGTCCGATATTTATGTATGAATGGAACTTGTAACAACAATACAGAAAGAAAGAAGCAGTAAGGGGACCGCTTCCAAGTCAATGTTTTACTTCAAACCGAGAGGATTGAGTTCTTTGCTGTTTTCTTCTCTTTAGTTAGGTTTATGTGTGGATAACATCATCGATAACATAAAAATTAAAGCTTTGGATTCATAATGACCATTTATAGTTTAGTCTGTTGGATTACTTAGAATATGACTTCCAAGTCAATAGAAATATTATCACTCCATGCTGGTCTTCGATTAATCCAAATCTCTCTTTCTCTTATCACTGTGGTTTTCCATTGGTTTTGAGGAGAGAGAACTGGAAAGAGTTTTCCATGGTTTTAAAAATTTAAGAACCAATGTGGATTTCACTATTAATTCAAGCTGATCAGAAGACTCCCGGGAGTCTTTTACTATTTTATTTTTTATTAAAGAACTAGTAAGAACAATACTCTTCTAGTCTTTCATTATGAATTTATGTTTGTCATATTTAATTAAAAGATCAGAAAAGCAATACTATGAGCTTAATCTTCCAAGCCAAACTAGTGAAATTTGCCATCGTAGATGATCCATTCCCATTCACCACATTAGTATTGTATCTGAAAATAATGAATCCTTCAAATGATCATACTATTATTTCATACTTTTTTAGCATACTTACTGTTGGAAAGTTCAAGTTTCAGAGTAGTAATGTAAGTTGAATTTAAACCGATTGTTACCGATCCTCGATGGAGATACATGATTATGCCAATAGTTTTACTATATTTGAATCAAGATTTTAGTTTATATTTTTTTGTATCTTCTTAAATATCGCAAAAACAGTATGAGAACAACAAAGAAAGATTTTTAAAAAAAAAGTTTTATTTTTTTACCTATTATTTTTATATTTTTATCAATAAAATTGACAACATTAGGATAAATTGACTTAGATGTTTTACTTTTATAATTATAGGAATTTTAATATAAAATTTTGAAATCTAGATACCATATAATAAGAAGGTCTAACTACAAAGGTAATATATAATTAGTTTAAAAAAAAATTGATAGTCAATATTTAATTTAAATATACATCTATGTTTGAATGGCATCTTAATCTAAAAAACATTCAAACTTTCATAATAACCATTTACGTGTTTGGAAGAATTCAATGCTAATCCTCAAAGTCATTATTTAAGACTTCAGACAAGAATAATACTCTTCTAGTCTTTTGCATTTATGTTTGTCTTCCTGATATTTGGGCTTTGGTCATATTTAATTAAAAGACCAGCAAAGCAATAAATACTGTGAGTTTAATCTTCCAAGCCAAACTAGTGAAATTGGACATATTATATGATCCATTCCCATCCACCAAACTATTACATCTATCTTGCACCTGAAAATAATGTATCCTTCAAATTGGACTGTTGGAAAGTCCAAGTTTGAGTAGAAATAAAAGTTGAATTTAAACTAATTATTACCAATTTACATGGAGATACATGATTATACCAATAGTTTTGCTATATTTAAATCAATATTTTAGTTTATATTTTTTTATCTTGTTAAATATCACAACAACAGTATGAGAATAATATTTTTTTTTTTTACTTGTTTACCTATTATTTTTATATTTTCGTTAGTAAAATCGATGATGTTACGGTAAATGGACCTAGATCTTTCACTTTCGAGATTTTAATATTAATCTATAATTATTTTGAAAAAAATTGATAGTCAATATTTAATTTAAATCGAGTGGATATTCAATAGATACATGGATGATATCTTAATATAAAAACCAAACTTTCCTACTGGAGTTATTAAAATTAACCATTTACTTTGTTGAAAGAATTATGCATCAAAATTCCATTCTAATCCTGCTGAGGTTATTCAATAGATACATAAGATAAACCATTTACTTTTTTTGAAAGAATTTCATACTAATCCTGCTGGGGTTATTAAAATTAATATGACATCAAAGTCATTATTTAATTATGCATAAAAGAATAATACTCTTCTAGTCTTTCATTATGCATTTATGTTTGTCTCCTACACCATTGGGCTTCGTTCATATTTAATTAAAAGACAGCAAAACAATACTATGAGCTTAATCTTCGACATTGAAGATGATCCATTCCCATCTATCACACTATTACATCTATCTGGTATATGAAAATAATATATCCTTCATTGGAAAGTTCAAGTTTCGAGTAATGGAAGTTAAATTTAAATCAATTATCTTAATGTTATCGTTTTACGGATGAAAATATAAAAATAATAGATAAAAAGATAAAAATTAAAAAATCTTTCTTTGTTGTTCTCATACTGTTGTTGCGATATTTAATAAGATACAAAAAAATATAAACTAAAATCTTGATTCAAATATAGTAAAACTATTGGCATAATCATGTATCTCCATCGGATCAGCAACAATTGGTTTAAATTCAACTTCTATTACTACTGGAAACTTAAAATTTTCAACAGTAAGTCTGTTAAAAAAGTATGAAATAATGGATTCATTGTTTTTAGATACAAGATAGATATACTAATGTGTGGTGAATGGGAATGGATCATCCTAAACGTCAAATTTCAATAGTTTGGCTTGGAGTCTGTTAAAAAAGTATGAAATAATAGATTCATTATTTACAGATACAAGATAGATAAAGATTTAATGCAAACCATTCGTATTATAAACGAAGATGAGCATGGAGTGATAATAGTTCTACCGACTTTGGATTGAGATTGACTACTTGGAAGTCATATTTTAAGTAATCCAACCTATAATTGGTCAATATGAATCCAATGCTTTAAGTAATACAAGTTCCATTCATACATAAATATTGGACAACTTGATGCACCTTTTGGTTCTATAAATACCCCCCCATCCATCCATCCTCTCTCCCCCCATCGAGTCGACTGTGTTTGCATATCATCCGGTGTGAGAGGAGTTCCTTCCTTCATAAGCTCGCTGATGGTGAGAGAGACGCTATATAGATACTCTGCCTCCACCGAAAGAATATAGCTTTGCTTCCTTTAGATGGAGGCCTATCTATTCTGTAGTACTGCAGTTTCTATTCTAACTCTTTGTGGTTTGTGATGGATGATGCATGGTGGTGCAGGCTTCAAACCATATCAAGACGGCCGCGCATGCCCGAGGGGGCGTCCGCAAATGTCCATGCGACAACGAGTCTCGTTGGGCCATGGAACCTGCAGACAAAATCACTGGCATCAGCATTGGCGCTGCTTCATGCGTAAACTCCATTAAGATAACCTTCGACATCGACGGAACCACTCGCGTAACTCCCAGATATGGAGGCCCCGGCGGTGAACTATTCCAGGCATGCCTCTCCGACCTCCATCCATCCATCCATCCATGCATCTATTATTTTGCCTTCCCCTCCCTCCTACTAATACCTGCTATCAAATATATAAATCGCTAAATGTATCATCGCTCTAATTGCCTTGCAGTTTACTCTCATGCAAGATGAATACCTCACCTCCGTTTCTGGGTATGTCAAATACGACTGTTCTGAATTTCCATGCGTCTCTCAGCTCACGTTTACCACCAATCTTGGAAAGACATACGGTCCATATGGAGGTGGGGGTGGAACCTTTTTTGAAGTCAACGTAGAATATGACGAGATTAAGGGCTTCTTCGGACAAGCAACTACAGAGTATCTCACTGCATTTGGAGTCTACGTGATGCTGGCTTAGCCAACCCTTGTGGAGGGTGTTGACTATCTATCTCTATCTCTGTGTGCCATGATGAATAAGGATGCCAATGTCTGTTACTGGCATCTATGTTTGAGTTGGGTGTGTGTTTGAGTAGTGTGAAATAAAGTCTATCTTATTAATGCTATGATGTGTCTCATTGGTGACGTTTGTGACTTTTCAACACATTGTTGGCCCATTCGGTAATAATAAGTCGAACTTACCATGCTCACTTCTAAGTCATCCTACTATAAATTCACTAACTTACATGGTGTAACATCTCCATAGTCGTACATTAATTGAGCAATATCATAAACACTCAATTGAAGTCGCCATGAGATTGTCACAAAAGTAAATTTGATAAATCAAGTTTAATAGGATTAATTAAGTTCATAATAAAAAGAGTCCCTCCAATCAATATCATATCTTAAGAAATCATATCATAATAAAACAAAGATTATTTAAAAATAATTTTATTAATTAGATTCTAAATCTTTGAAAAAAATATTTTACACGTGCACATAAATTTTATAAAATAGGTAAATAAGTCTAATAAACATAATAATACCACATTAAGTCTAATTGCTAATGTGAGTCATACCGATCGTTTGTCATAAATTTAATACTTTCTTCTATATACCATAACGCTATTAGTCCTTTCTATTATACTAAAAAATGTTTCTTATAATTTATCTATTTATCAAAATCCTATTATGCACATTCAATCATAATATGTACATGCATGAATATAAATAAGATAGCAAAAATAAATCATTTTAATTACATAAATAAAAAGATCAATTATAATATCTACTTAAACATATATCACCATATCTTTTATGGGTTATTCAAAAACCCAATCATAATAATATATTCTTTACAACTGCTTTAGACTATAAGTTTTAAGTGAATGAATTAGAAATCAATTATAATAGAACTCATGTTTTTAATTGATATTAATTATTTCTAAACTCTTTTCTTTAACCACCAAGTATTTTTTACCATAATGCATAGAATTGCTAGAGTACTTGCTATTCTTATATAAAAAACTACTATGATATTTCACAAATTATCTTCAATGACTTGACAATTAAGTCTGATCATATCAAGTCCTGAGATAAAATTTTACAATCATAAAGTTTGATTAGTAACCTCAAAGCATACCATAAAATCAGCTTTTATTATTAAAAATATAATAATATATTACTTAATAATAAAATATAAAGTGGACTTCTTATTATCGAGGTAATTTATAAAATCAACATTTGAAAATACTATTATTCCAAGCTAATCTATTTTCATATATGTGAGCATATAATCCTTCGTCTCTTCTATATATCATATTATTTTCTTCGTAACAGATAACTCTAATATATATTCAGTATTCTGACTACAAAATTGATATATGGTTTGATACAAGCTTGAGCATAATAGAATTTCAATTGCGTATACATAATAAATATTTTTTCTTTATCAGATTTTTTTATGTTATTTTAAAAACACTTTGTTTGATCAAAATTTTTAATCTAATCATTTGTTGAATAAAGTTGTATATTAAATCACACTATGACTAGATTAATAGATAGTTTTTAAGATAACCCTAGCAATCTTTAATATCTATCACTAAATATCTCAATACTAATTACGTAAGATGCCTCATTCATATCAATTATCTTAAAATTCATTGTGAAATTTGTTTTTGGTTTGGTAGAATGAACCATGATCCCTATTAGTAAGAAAAATATTATCTACATATAGACTAATATAATAAATTAGCTCCTACTAATTATCATATCTAAATATTGATCAATAGTATTTTTTAAAATATGAATAAAGTAATAGTATAAAAAACTTTATACATGATTATGTAGAAGTTTGTTTAATATCATAATGGATTTTCTAAATTTGCATACCAAATTTTATTTTTTTTTATTTTCAATACGAATCGTTTAAGTTATCTATATAAATCTAGATTTTCATAAAAAAATTTTATTTTTACATTCAAATAATGTAACTCAAATCATAATAAGCTACTATTGTCATGACAATTCTTAACAAGTTTATTTAAAAAACTAAAGAAAATATCTCGTTTTGATCGATGCTTTCCTTATGAGTAAAAATTTTGACCAAATATCTGATTTTTATATCATTCGTTATTACTCTTTGAGTCATGTTTATATAACAGACTCTTTTATAGTTATTAGGTAATTCGATGAGTTCTCATTTACTATTCTGGTTTATTGATTTCAAATCTTTTTTTCTGCACTATATCAATTTTCAAAATCACTATTTTTCATCACTTATGAAAATAATGAAATATCCATTTGATTAATATGTCATAATATGATTCCTATAGATATACCACATAATAATAAAAAAATAACAAATCTTTTTTTCTTTTGAGATATTCTCAAAACTACCTATTGTGTTTGTTCTATAAGATCATTAGCGACGATACCAACATCATGTGGAAATTCGTCAATGTTATTTTATTATTCAATCTCTTCAATTCTTTAAGTGATTTGAGGAATAACATTCTCTTGAAAATAATAAAAGAGTACTATCATATGAATATCAAAAATTAAATTATAAGATTTTCACTTTTACTATAAAATATGATGAGATTAAAAGCTTCTTTAGTCATCCAACTACTGAATATCCCAATGCTTTTGGAGTTTACGTGATGCTGGCTTAGCCAACCCTTGTAGAGGGTGTTTAATTTCTATCTCTATGTGTGCCACTCTTGCGGTGGGTGTTTAATATCTATCTCTTTGTGTGCCATGATGAATAAGGATGAAACTATTTGTTATTGGCATCTATGTTTAAGTTGGGTGTTTGTTTGAGTTGTGTGAAATAAAATCTATTTTCAATTATATGCCACTACTAATAATATGACGTGTCTCTTTGTTAACATTTGTGACTTTCAAAGACACCGTGGGCCTATCCGGTAATAATAATAAGTCGAACTCAATTATCAATTAAAAACAATAAAGAAATACTTGTACTTCACTAACTTATATGATATAACATTGTCATAGTCATACCTTAATAGAGAAATATCGTAGATACTCAATTGAAGTCATGATGACATCATCGTAAAAGTAAATTCGATAAATAATGTTGGACATGATTATTTAAAGTCATAACAAGCCTTTTATAATCAACAAATTCTTCTAAGTGGATGACCAAGAGGGTAGATATATACATTTATATACTCTTTAAAAGAGATCGAAATTGTGAAAAGAAGCATAGCATCATAAATTTCAAGTGCTAATATGGTATAAATTATAGCATATAAATATACGATCATAAAAATTATAATTTTACTATTTATTTTATCTCATCCATTTTTGAAGTCAAAATCTAAACTACATTATATTTGTTATGGTCCGTAGCCTTGAATAAAACTATCGTATTTTGCGCTAAATTTGAGATACATGTAGGTGTGTCACTCACTTGAGAAAACCTTATATTTGTATCAAGCCAAATGTCATGATGTTAATAGATTGATTCGATGCTTTTATTTTTATCGTTTTATTGTATTGTATACATCATTTTAGGCTTAAGATGAAACTACTAATATTTGAATATATTGTCATTCAAAATAAAAATCCGATAGTCATGATGAAATTTCAAATAATGCATTTGGACGGGCTCTCAAGTCATATTTGAAAAGAGGAGGAGCATAAATAATTATAATAACAATAAATTATTATTATTATTATTATTATTATTATTAACCCAATAAATAATGTTAGTTTGGCTTGGAAGATCAAAATCATACTTTTTGCGTGTGTTTTAATTAAAATATGACCAAATGAAGTCAATAGTCGTGCATACTTCGACATAATTGAAAGGCTAGAATATGATTTCTGATATGTTATGTGATATGAGATGCATACATGCCAATCTATGTATTATGGATTCTAATCTTGGTGCATTCAATATGTCCCATGTTGGTTATATAGAGAGGATAATCGAGTTGGTGTACATGGGTGGAAAGATCAACTAAAGAACGATTGTGAAGTTTTAAATAATGACTTTGATGTTATATTAATTTTAATGACTCCCAGTAGGAGAAGTATTGAATTCTTTCAAACACTTAAATGGTCACTATGAAAGTTTGAATGTTTTTTAAGATTAAGATGTCATCTATATATGAATGTATCCATCGAATATCTACTCAATTTAAATTAAATATTGACTATTAATTTTTTTTTAAAATTAATTAAATATTGCTCAATTAAGGTACGACTATGGAGATGTTACATCATATAAGTTAGTGAATTTATAATAGGACTTATAGATACATGATTATGCCAATAGTTTTCTTATATTTGAATTAATATTTTAGTCGATATTTTCTTTATCTTTGTAAATATCATTACAACAACAGTATGAGAATAACAAAGAAAAATAAAAAAATAAATTCTTTTTTTTAATTTCCTCTCTTTCTCTCTTGTAAAAAGACCTGAACAAGTTATTAGTATATGACAATTATGGAGTTTTAGTGACAATGTCTAGAAGAATTTGATAGAAATAAAATACAAATGAAAAGAATACATTGAGTTGAAACAATACAATACTCCTTATTTATACATGTTAGAAAGAGTTTTTCTGACAGAGAAGGATTTTCCTCAATAGATTTACGACATCTCTTCAACATAGTTGAGGAGATCTCAATTCGATAGTCCAACTACGGCTCCTTTCAAGATAAATTCTCATACCAGTATTCTTCATCATTCTGAAAAGGCATATGAACCTTTGACTCAATTAAAAAGGATACAGATGAAGAATATGATGCATTCACCAAAACTCACACTTGGGATCCGATAGACTTACCTTCAAGAGAATCTATAGGTGTTGTAAATAAGATCCAATCTGATGATGAAAACTGTCTTGTTGCAAAGAGGTTTGTTTCCTCATGAATTTGACACTTATTATTGGAAATACAATCAATAAAATAAGAGAATGAAAATGAAATTGTAAAGGAAAAGAGAAAAGCATATTTCAGTTAGTATCACATAAAGTCTATTTATACACGATGAAAGAGAAGATTTCTTTAACTGTGCAGAGAGATTTCCTCATGCAATTGAGGAAATCTCATCTGCTATGCAGTTGAGAAAATCTCTCTGTTATCATGCCCCCGGCAAAATCGAGCTCCCGTCAAGGAAAGATCGAGCTCCCGTCAAGGATATCGATCTTGGACCGATGCAACAAAAATAGTTTGCGGGCTTCGTGAGTGAGTCTGCTAGTTGAAAGTCGATGGTAATGTGTTTCATGCTTGAGTGAAACACTAGATTGACACATAAGTAGGTAGCTCCAACATTGTCATAATATATTATAAGAGTATGGGTAGAGCTGACTTTGAGTTCCTTGAGGAGAATTGTGACCCAATTGAGTTTAGCGACAGTGGTAGCAATAGCATGATAATCAGCTTCAGTTGTAGACCAGGCCACTATCTTTTGCTTCTTAGAACTTCAACTTATTGGATTAGATCCAAGAAAGATGACATACCCTGACGTGGAGGTTCTATCATCAAAGTTTCTCGCCCAATCATCATCAGCAAAGGTATGGAGATAAAGTGGAGTGGTTTTATAGAAAAAGAGACCATGATTAAGGGTGGCTTTAAGATACCACAAAATTCATTTAACCGCAGGCCAACGCATAGTAGAAGAAGGCTGGTGCATGTATTGAGATAATTTATTGACTGCAAATGAGATATCTGAACGGGTGAGAGCCAAGTACTGTAAGGAGCCAAGTACTTGTCAGTATTGAGTTGAGTCCGTGGTAGGGCTATCATCACATAATTTGAGTGATTCACTAGTAGAGAGAGGAGTAGCAACTTCTTTCGTATCCTGCATATTTGTCTTTTATAATAAGTTTTGAATATACTTTCTTTGTGAGAGAAGGAGACCTGAGGATGTAAATGTTGCTTCCATTCCCAGAAAGTAGCTCAAGGGTCTTTGAGAGAGAATCGATCAGCCAATTGCTTTAAAAATGTCTGAATCTCCAAGGGATCATTGCCTATAACAGTAATATCATCTATATATACTAGAAGATATATTGTATTTCCATGTTGTTATCGTAGGAATAAAGAGGTATCATACTTGGAGTTGATGAAGCCAGTTGATATTAGAAACGATCCAAGTTCAGTATACCAAGCTCTTGGAGCTTGACGGAGTCCATAAATGACTTTTTATAATTTACAGACATGTCTCGGATACTAGTGATGAACAAAGCCAGGGGGTTGCTACATAACGATATCTTCAGTTAGAGTCCCCTATAAAAAGGCATTGTTAATATCCAGTTGTCGTAAATGCCAGCCTTTGGAGATAGCCAAACTTAGAATAAGGCGAATTGTTGTGGGTTTAACTATAGGACTAAAAGTCTTTGTGAAGTCAACTCCAGATCATTGATGAAACCCTTTGACTACTAATCGTGCTTTATATCGAGCAATGGACCTGTTGGGGTTCCGTTTAATTCGGAAGACCCATTTACACCCGATAATGTTTTGTGTAGAATGAAAAGGTACAAGAGTCCATGTGGAGTTATGGAGTAGAGCATCATATTCTTCACACATGGCTTTACGCTAGTGAGGAGATTTTTGGACTTAAGTAATTGTGGTGGGTTCATTGGTCTCGGGAGAGGATTTGGTGATAGCATGCAGGTCGAGAACCTAACGTGGTTTAAAGATACCATATTTTGAGCATGGTGTCATTAGATGTCTAGGAACTGTAAGTTGTGTTATTGGTATGGGTGGTGGAGAGGCGTCAACAGGGGTCGGGATAGGCTGAAGTATATCAGTGGCAATAGATAAAGAAGGTTATTATATTTCTGAGGATATTACTTCAGTAGTAGGGGAGGCTTGTGAAAAAGGAAGAGAAGGAATGAAGGGAGTGGGGAGCTGTTGAACCGAGAGAATAAAAGAGTGTGGATCTTGAAGAAAAGGACTGGATGGTGTGGGAAGAAGTTTGTTTGAGGGGATCGATATAATACTCCAGTGATGTATAGTTGTTAGAGTGGCCTGTATAGGAGAAGACTCATGGTTTTGAAATAGAAAGGCAGACTCCACAAAAACACCATAACGTGAAATAAAGACTTTTTGAGTTTTTGGTTCATAGCACCAAAAGGTATTATGTTCAAGAGAATATCCTATGAAGATGCAAGGTTTATATCTTGGCACTATCTTGTGTGTGGCATAGGGACGTAGCCCACGAATAACATATTTAATTAAAAGACAACAAAGCATTACTATGAGCTTAATCTTCGACATTGAAGATGATCCATTCGCATCTACCACACTATTACATCTATCTGGTATATGAAAATAATGTATCCTTCATTGGAAAGTTCAAGTTTCGAGTAATGGAAGTTCAATTTAAATCAATTATCTTAATGTTATCGATTTTACGGATGAAAATATAAAAATAATAGATAAAAAGATAAAAGTTAAAAAATCTTTCTTTGTTGTTCTCATACTGTTGTTGCGATATTTAATAAGATACAAAAAAATATAAACTAAAATCTTGATTCAAATATAGTAAAACTATTGGCATAATCATGTATCTCCATCGGATCAGCAACAATTGGTTTAAATTCAACTTCTATTACTACTGGAAACTTAAAATTTTCAACAGTAAGTCTGTTAAAAAAGTATGAAATAATGGATTCATTGTTTTTAGATACAAGATAGATATACTAATGTGTGGTGAATGGGAATGGATCATCCTAAACGTCAAATTTCAATAGTTTGGCTTGGAGTCTGTTAAAAAAGTATGAAATAATAGATTCATTATTTACAGATACAAGATAGATATACTAATGTGTGGTGAATGGAAATGGATCATCTACAATGTCAAATTTCACTAGTTTGGCTTGGAAGATTAAGCCCACAGTATTGCTATTATGGTATTTTAATTAAATATGACCGAAGCCCATTGGTCTACGAGACAAACATAAATTCATAATGAAAGACTAGAAGAGTATTATTCGTAAAAGTTCTTTAATCAAAATAAAATAGTAAAATACTCCCGGGAGTCTTCTGATCAGCATGCAGTGGAAAATGATCAGCCCTATTTGTTTTGTCCAGTTTGAATTCAAAGGTAAGAAGGCGGTGTTAAGATATCGCACAGTCATGTTTGAACCGAAAAGGAAGGAAAGAAAAAAAAGAAAAGAGAGACTGCTTGATGTTAATACACGTAGAAGATAGGATCATTCGTATAAAGATTTAATGCAAACCATTCGTATTATAAACGAAGATGAGCATGGAGTGATAATAGTTCTACCGACTTTGGATTGAGATTGACTACTTGGAAGTCATATTTTAAGTAATCCAACCTATAATTGGTCAATATGAATCCAATGCTTTAAGTAATACAAGTTCCATTCATACATAAATATTGGACAACTTGATGCACCTTTTGGTTCTATAAATACCCCCCCATCCATCCATCCTCTCTCCCCCCATCGAGTCGACTGTGTTTGCATATCATCCGGTGTGAGAGGAGTTCCTTCCTTCATAAGCTCGCTGATGGTGAGAGAGACGCTATATAGATACTCTGCCTCCACCGAAAGAATATAGCTTTGCTTCCTTTAGATGGAGGCCTATCTATTCTGTAGTACTGCAGTTTCTATTCTAACTCTTTGTGGTTTGTGATGGATGATGCATGGTGGTGCAGGCTTCAAACCATATCAAGACGGCCGCGCATGCCCGAGGGGGCGTCCGCAAATGTCCATGCGACAACGAGTCTCGTTGGGCCATGGAACCTGCAGACAAAATCACTGGCATCAGCATTGGCGCTGCTTCATGCGTAAACTCCATTAAGATAACCTTCGACATCGACGGAACCACTCGCGTAACTCCCAGATATGGAGGCCCCGGCGGTGAACTATTCCAGGCATGCCTCTCCGACCTCCATCCATCCATCCATCCATGCATCTATTATTTTGCCTTCCCCTCCCTCCTACTAATACCTGCTATCAAATATATAAATCGCTAAATGTATCATCGCTCTAATTGCCTTGCAGTTTACTCTCATGCAAGATGAATACCTCACCTCCGTTTCTGGGTATGTCAAATACGACTGTTCTGAATTTCCATGCGTCTCTCAGCTCACGTTTACCACCAATCTTGGAAAGACATACGGTCCATATGGAGGTGGGGGTGGAACCTTTTTTGAAGTCAACGTAGAATATGACGAGATTAAGGGCTTCTTCGGACAAGCAACTACAGAGTATCTCACTGCATTTGGAGTCTACGTGATGCTGGCTTAACCAACCATTGTGTGCCATGATGAATAAGGATGCCACTGTCTGTTACTGGCATCTATGTTTGAGTTGGGTGTGTGTTTGAGTAGTGTGAAACAAAGTCTATCTTATTAATGCTATGATGTGTCTCATTGGTGACGTTTGTGACTTTTCAACACATTGTTGGCCCATTCGGTAATAATAAGTCGAACTTACCATGCTCACTTCTAAGTCATCCTACTATAAATTCACTAACTTACATGGTGTAACATCTCCATAGTCGTACCTTAATTGAGCAATATCATAAACACTCAATTGAAGTCGCCATGAGATTGTCACAAAAGTAAATTTGATAAATCAAGTTTGATAGGATTAATTAAGTTTATAATAAAAAGAGTCCCTCCCATCAATATCATATCTTAAGAAATCATATCATAATAAAACAAAGATTATTTAAAAATAATTTTATTAATTAGATTCTAAATCTTTGAAAAAATATTTTACACAAGCACATAAATTTTATAAAATAGGTAAATAAGTCTAATAAACATAATAATACCACATTAAGTCTAATTGCTAATGTGAGTCATACCGATCGTTTGTCATAAATTTAATACTTTCTTCTATATACCATAACGCTATTAGTCCTTCCTATTATAGTAAAAAATGTCTCTTATAATTTATCTATTTATCAAAATCCTATTATGCACATTCAATCATAATATGTACATGCATGAATATAAATAAGATAGCAGAAATAAATAATTTTAATTACATAAATAAAAAGATCAATTATAATATCTACTTAAACATATATCACCATATCTTTTATGGGTTATTCAAAAACCCAATCATAATAATATATTCTTTACAACTGCTTTAGACTATAAGTTTTAAGTGAATGAATTAGAAATCAATTATAATAGAACTCATGTTTTTAATTGATATTAATTATTTCTAAACTCTTTTCTTTAACCACCAAGTATTTTTTATCATAATGCATAGAATTGCTAGAGTACTTGCTATTCTTATATAAAAAACTACTATGATATGTCACAAATTATCTTCAATGACTTGACAATTAAGTCTGATCATATCAAGTCCTGAGATAAAATTTTACAATCATAAAGTTTGATTGGTAACCTCAAAGCATACCATAAAATCAGCTTTTATTATTAAAAATATAATAATATATTACTTAATAATAAAATATAAAGTGAACTTCTTATTATCGAGGTAATTTATAAAATCAACATTTGAAAATACTATTATTCCAAGCTAATCTATTCTCATATATGTGAGCATATAATCCTTCATCTCTTCTATATATCATATTATTTTCTTTATAACAGATAACTCTAATATATATTCAGTATTCTGACTACAAAATTGATATATGGTTTGATACAAGCCTGAGCATAATAGAATTTCAATTGCGCATACATAATAAATATTTTTTCTTTATCAAATTTTTTTATGTTATTTTAAAAACACTTGGTTTGATCAAAATTTTTAATCTAATCATTTGTTGAATAAAGTTGTATATTAAATCACACTATGACTAGATTAATAGATATTTTTTAAGATAACCCTAGCAATCCTTAATATCTATCACTAAATATCTCAATACTAATTACGTAAGATGCCTCATTCATATCAATTATCTTAAAATTCATTGTGAAATTTTTTTTTTGGTTTGGTACAATGAACCATGATCCCTATTAGTAAGAAAAATATTATCTACATATAGACCAATATAATAAATTAGCTCCTACTAATTATCATATCTAAATATTGATCAATAGTATTTTTTAAAATTTGAATAAAGTAATAGTATAAAAAAACTTTATACATGATTATGTAGAAGTTTGTTTAATATCATAATGGATTTTCTAAATTTGCATACCAAATTTTATTTTTTTTAATTTTCTATACGAATCGTTTAAGTTATCTATATAAATCTAGATTTTCATAAAAAAATTTTATTTTTACATTCAAATAATGTAACTCAAATCATAATAAGTTACTAATGTCATGACAATTCTTAACAAGTTTATTTAAAAAACTAAAGAAAATATCTCGTTTTGATCGATGCTTTCCTTATGAGTAAAAATTTTGACCAAATATTTGATTTTTATATCATTCGTTATTACTCTTTGAGTCATGTTTATATAACAGACTCTTTTATAGTTATTAGGTAATTCGATGAGTTCTCATTTACTATTCTGGTTTATTGATTTCAACTCTTTTTTTCTGCACTATATCAATTTTCAAAATCACTATTTTTCATCACTTATGAAAATAATGAAATATCCATTTGATTAATATGTCATAATATGATTCCTATAGATATACCACATAATAATAAAAAAATAACAGATCTTTTTTTCTTTTGAGATATTCTCAAAACTACCTATTGTGTTTGTTCTATAAGATCATTAGCGACGATACCAACATCATGTGGAAATTCATCAATGTTATTTTATTATTCAATCTCTTCAATTATTTAAGTGATTTGAGGAATAACATTCTCTTGAAAATAATAAAAGAGTACTATCATATGAATATCAAAAATTAAATTATAAGATTTTCACTTTTACTATAAAATATGATGAGATTAAAAGCTTCTTTAGTCATCCAACTACTGAATATCCCAATGCTTTTTGAGTTTACGTGATGCTGGCTTAGCCAACCCTTGTAGAGGGTGTTTAATTTCTATCTCTATGTGTGCCACTCTTGCAGTGGGTGTTTAATATCTATCTCTTTGTGTGCCATGATGAATAAGGATGAAACTATTTGTTATTGGCATCTATGTTTAAGTTGGGTGTTTGTTTGAGTTGTGTGAAATAAAATCTATTTTCAATTATATGCCACTACTAATAATATGACGTGTCTCTTTGTTAACATTTGTGAATTTCAAACACACCGTGGGCCTATCCGGTAATAATAATAAGTCGAACTCAATATATCAATTAAAAACAATAAAGAAATACTTGTACTTCACTAACTTATATGATATAACATCGTCATAGTCATACCTTAATAGAGAAATATCGTAGATACTCAATTGAAGTCATGATGACATCGTCATAAAAGTAAATTCGATAAATAATGTTGGACATGATTATTTAAAGTCATAACAAGCCTTTTATAATCAACAAATTCTTCTAAGTGGATGACCATTACAAGGAGGGTAGATATATACATTTATATACTCTTTAAAAGAGATCGAAATTGTGAAAAGAAGCATAGCATCATAAATTTCAAGTGCTAATATGGTATAAATTATAGCATATAAATATACGATCATAAAAATTATAATTTTACTATTTATTTTATCTCATCCATTTTTGAAGTCAAAATCTAAACTACATTATATTTGTTATGGACCGTAGCCTTGAACAAAACTATCATATTTTGCGCTAAATTTGAGATACATGTAGGTGTGTCACTCACTTGAGAAAACCTTATATTTGTATCAAGCCAAATGTCATGATGTTAATAGATTGATTCGATGCTTTTATTTTTATCGTTTTATTGTATTGTATACATCATTTTAGGCTTAAGATGAAACTACTAATATTTGAATATATTGTCATTCAAAATAAAAATCCGATAGTCATGATGAAATTTCAAATAATGAATTTGGACGGGTTCTCAAGTCATATTTGAAAAGAGGATGAGCATAAATAATTATAATAACAATAAATTATTATTATTATTATTATTATTATTATTATTATTATTATTAACCCAATAAATAATGTTAGTTTGGCTTGGAAGATCAAAGTCATACTTTTTGCGTGTGTTTTATTTAAAATATGACCAAATGAAGTCAATAGTCGTGCATACTTCGACATAATTGAAAGGCTAGAATATGATTTTTGATATGTTATGTGATATGAGATGTATACATGCCAATCTGATATGTTATGTTATGTGATATGTTACCGATCCTCGATGGAGATACATGATTATGCCAATAGTTTTACTATATTTGAATCAAGATTTTAGTTTATATTTTTTTGTATCTTCTTAAATATCGCAAAAACAGTATGAGAACAACAAAGAAAGATTTTAAAAAAAAGTTTTATTTTTTTACCTATTATTTTTATATTTTTATCAATAAAATTGACAACATTAGGATAAATTGTCTTAGATGTTTTACTTTTATAATTATAGGAATTTTAATATAAAATTTTGAAATCTAGATACCATATAATAAGAAGGTCTAACTACAAAGGTAATATATAATTAGTTTAAAAAAAAATTGATAGTCAATATTTAATTTAAATATACATCTATGTTTGAATGGCATCTTAATCTAAAAAACATTCAAACTTTCATAATAACCATTTACGTGTTTGGAAGAATTCAATGCTAATCCTCAAAGTCATTATTTAAGACTTCAGACAAGAATAATACTCTTCTAGTCTTTTGCATTTATGTTTGTCTTCCTGATATTTGGGCTTTGGTCATATTTAATTAAAAGACCAGCAAAGCAATAAATACTGTGAGTTTAATCTTCCAAGCCAAACTAGTGAAATTGGACATATTATATGATCCATTCCCATCCACCAAACTATTACATCTATCTTGCACCTGAAAATAATGTATCCTTCAAATTGGACTGTTGGAAAGTCCAAGTTTGAGTAGTAATAAAAGTTGAATTTAAACTAATTATTACCAATTTACATGGAGATGCATGATTATATCAATAGTTTTGCTATATTTAAATCAATATTTTAGTTTATATTTTTTTATCTTGTTAAATATCACAACAACAGTATGAGAATAATAATTTTTTTTTATTTTTACTTGTTTACCTATTATTTTTATATTTTCGTTAGTAAAATCGATAATGTTATGGTAAATGAACCTAGATCTTTCACTTTCGAGATTTTAATATTAATCTATAATTATTTTGAAAAAAATTGATAGTCAATATTTAATTTAAATCGAGTGGATATTCAATAGATACATGGATGATATCTTAATATAAAAACCAAACTTTCCTACTGGGGTTATTAAAATTAACCATTTACTTTGTTGAAAGAATTATGCATCAAAATTCCATTCTAATCCTGCTGAGGTTATTCAATAGATACATAAGATAAACCATTTACTTTTTTTGAAAGAATTTCATACTAATCCTGCTGGGGTTATTAAAATTAATATGACATCAAAGTCATTATTTAATTATGCATAAAAGAATAATACTCTTCTAGTCTTTCATTATGCATTTATGTTTGTCTCCTACACCATTGGGCTTCGTTCATATTAATTAAAAGACAGCAAAGCAATACTATGAGCTTAATCTTCGACATTGAAGATGATCCATTCCCATCTACCACACTATTACATCTATCTGGTATATGAAAATAATATATCCTTCATCGGAAAGTTCAAGTTTCGAGTAATGGAAGTTAAATTTAAATCAATTATCTTAATGTTATCGTTTTACGGATGAAAATATAAAAATAATAGATAAAATGATAAAAATTAAAAAATCTTTCTTTGTTGTTCTCATACTGTTGTTGCGATATTTAATAAGATACAAAAAAATATAAACTAAAATCTTGATTCAAATATAGTAAAACTATTGGCATAATCATGTATCTCCATCGGATCAGCAACAATTGGTTTAAATTCAACTTCTATTACTACTGAAAACTTAAAATTTTCAACAGTAAGTCTGTTAAAAAAGTATGAAATAATGGATTCATTGTTTTTAGATACAAGATAGATATACTAATGTGTGGTGAATGGGAATGGATCATCTACAATGTCAAATTTCAATAGTTTGGCTTGGAGTCTGTTAAAAAAGTATGAAATAATAGATTCATTATTTACAGATACAAGATAGATATTCTAATGTGTGGTGAATGGAAATGGATCATCTACAATGTCAAATTTCACTATTACTATTATGGTATTTTAATTAAATATGACCGAAGCTCATTGGTCTACGAGACAAACATAAATTCATAATGAAAGACTAGAAGAGTATTATTCGTAAAAGTTCTTTAATCAAAATAAAATAGTAAAATACTCCCGGGAGTCTTCTGATCAGCATGCAGTGGAAAATGATCAGCCCTATTTGTTTTGTCCAGTTTGAATTCAAAGGTAAGAAGGCGATGTTAAGATATCGCACAGTCATGTTTGAACCGAAAAGGAAGGAAGGAAAAAAAAGAAAAGAGAGACTGCTTGATGTTAATACACGTAGAAGATAGGATCATTCGTATAAAGATTTAATGCAAACCATTCGTATTATAAACGAAGATGAGCATGGAGTGATAATAGTTCTACCGACTTTGGATTAGATTGACTACTTGGAAGTCATATTTTAAGTAATCCAACCTATAATTGGTCAATATGAATCCAATACTTTAAGTAATACAAGTTCCATTCATACATAAATATTGGACAACTTGATGCACCTTTTGGTTCTATAAATACCCCCCCATCCATCCATCCTCTCTCCCCCCATCGAGTCGACTGTGTTTGCATATCATCCGGTGTGAGAGGAGTTCCTTCCTTCCTTCATAAGCTCGCTGATGGTGAGAGAGACGCTATATAGATACTCTGCCTCCACCGAAAGAATATAGCTTTGCTTCCTTTAGATGGAGGCCTATCTATTCTGTAGTACTGCAGTTTCTATTCTAACTCTTTGTGGTTTGTGATGGATGATGCATGGTGGTGCAGGCTTCAAACCATATCAAGACGGCCGCGCATGCCCGAGGGGGCGTCCGCAAATGTCCATGCGACAACGAGTCTCGTTGGGCCATGGAACCTGCAGACAAAATCACTGGCATCAGCATTGGCGCTGCTTCATGCGTAAACTCCATTAAGATAACCTTCGACATCGACGGAACCACTCGCGTAACTCCCAGATATGGAGGCCCCGGCGGTGAACTATTCCAGGCATGCCTCTCCGACCTCCATCCATCCATCCATGCATCTATTATTTTGCCTTCCCCTCCCTCCTACTAATACCTGCTATCAAATATATAAATCGCTAAATGTATCATCGCTCTAATTGCCTTGCAGTTTACTCTCATGCAAGATGAATACCTCACCTCCGTTTCTGGGTATGTCAAATACGACTGTTCTGAATTTCCATGCGTCTCTCAGCTCACGTTTACCACCAATCTTGGAAAGACATACGGTCCATATGGAGGTGGGGGTGGAACCTTTTTTGAAGTCAACGTAGAATATGACGAGATTAAGGGCTTCTTCGGACAAGCAACTACAGAGTATCTCACTGCATTTGGAGTCTACGTGATGCTGGCTTAGCCAACCCTTGTGGAGGGTGTTGACTATCTATCTCTATCTCTGTGTGCCATGATGAATAAGGATGCCAATGTCTGTTACTGGCATCTATGTTTGAGTTGGGTGTGTGTTTGAGTAGTGTGAAATAAAGTCTATCTTCTGTCACTACTAATAATATGACGCGTCTCATTGATAACATTTTTGACTTTTGAACGCATCGGAGGCCCATCCGACAATAATAAGTCTAACTCTACATGCCAACTTCTAATTCACCCTATTATAAACATGAAGGAAATTCTTGTGCTTCACTAACTTATATGATCCAATATCTACAAATATTTGCCATAATAGAGCAAATAGATTGTTTTGACCCCTATGCTTCCAAGCAACCAAACATGACACTTCACAGCTTGTACAATTTGTATCTTAAAAAATCATCAAAAAAACATCGATAACCATAATCTAAGAGGGTCATGGACGTGCATTAATGATCCCTTGACACGACAACGGAACCTTCAATAACTCAACTAAAGCTCTAATAACTCAACCAATCCTTTTAACATGCCAATTCGTAAATCTAGTATTGCGATTTTATGCCACTTCCCTCCGAGTCCACTTGATTGTTTAATCGATTGATTGTTATTATTCACGATGAAATTTTATGTCAGATTTAAATAATGATTTTGGATAGGTTCTCATGAAATTTCAAATATTGACTTTAGACAGGCTCTCAAGTCAGATTAAAGGACCATCGAGCATAACTATTATTGTTATTATTCACATCTTCTAAAACTACATGAAGATGTGAATAAGGGTGATATATTTAGTTATCAGTAATTCTAAGTTCCAAAACAAAGAAGGAGAAACAAAGTGGACTGATGTGAGATATTAATGTGGTGGATGTGATATTAATGTGGACTGATCATCGGCACAGTCAAATTTCAGCTTGGCTGGGAAGATTAAATTCATAGGTTTGCTGGTCTTACAATTGAATATGACCCGAGCTCGATGGTCTTTTAATTAAATGCATAATGAACATTTTGTTCTGGAAGATTAGAATATTATTCTTACTGGTCCTTTAATAAAAATAAGAAAAAGTAAAAGGTTCCCCGGAGTCATCTTTGTTTCATTCATAATTCATTGTTTATAGTGATTTTATGAAAGATGAGAAGAAAGAAGAAGATGATCTAGTTCTTCTTATAAATTAGCATCATTATATTTTTCGGATTCAACGATCACACACCTACAACCCAGATAAAGATTTTCTGAATGACATTGACAAGTATGCATCGTATATTTAATCTATCATTATTTAATTTTAATTTTGAACATTAAAATTTTTCATAGAACAGTAGAATAATCAGGATTTTTATTTTTACAATGAAAACTCTATCTCATCCTAAAAATTTAAGCATTGGATTCATATTGACCATTTATAGTTAAGTCTGTTGGATTATTAAAATATGACTTCCAAGTCAATAGAAATATTATCACTCCATGCCGGTCTTCGATTAATCCAAATCTCTCTTTCTCTTATCACTGTGGTTTTCCATGGTTTTGAAGAGAGAGAACTGGAAAGAGAGAGAAGTGGATGAGAGGCATTAATATATAAGAACCAATGTGGATTTCATTATGAATTCAAGCTGATCAGAAGACTCCCGGGAGTCTTTTACTATTTTATTTTTATTAAAGAACTAGTGAGAATAATACTCTTCTACTCTTTCATTATGCATTTATGTTTGTATCCCAAGACCAGCAAGCAATACGATGAGCTTAATCTTCCAAGCCAAGCTTGTGAAATTTGACTTTGTAGATGATACATTCCCACATCCACAATTTTTCGACAGACTTGAATGTTGGAAAGTTCTAGGTTCGAATAGTAATCTAATCAAAGTTTGAATTTAAGCCAATTGTTACATGGACTTTTAGATACATGATTATGCCAATAGTTTTCTTATATTTGAATTAATATTTTAGTCGATATTTTCTTTATCTTCGTAAATATCATTACAACAACAGTATGAGAATAACAAAGAAAAATAAAAAAATAAATTCTTTTTTTTAATTTCCTCTCTTTCTCTCTTGTAAGAAGACCTGAATAAGTTATTAGTATATGACAATTATGGAGTTTTAGTGACAATGCCTAGAAGAATTCACCATCGAAGCCTCCAAATATAGGAGTTACATGAGTCATCCCATCCAACATGTAGTTTATGTTGATGGAATTAACACGAGGCAGTGGTGGCATTGATGCTTACGATTTAGTCGACATGTTCCATAGACATCGAGACTCAAAGTTTTTTCGACTGCCTCATTCCAGCTGGCACCAAAAAAGTTCATGAAAAAGTATGTAATCCTTTCGACTACCCCTTCAATCTTCAATCTATCCTTAGTGACACCCATCAATTCGATAGTCCAACTACGGCTCCGTTAAAGACAAATTCTCGTACCAGTATTCTTCATCGTTCTGAAAAGGCATATGAACATTCGACTCAATTAAAAAGGACACGGACGAAGAACGCGATGCATTCACCAAAACTCACACTTGGGATCTGATAGACTTACCTTCAAGAGAATCTATAGGGGGTTGTAAATAAGATCCAATCTGATGATAGACTGTCTTATTGCAAAGAGGTTTGTTTCCTCATGAATTTGACACTTATTATTGGAAATACAATCAATAAAATAAGTGAATGAAAATGAAATTGAAAAGGAAAAGAGAAAAGCATATTTCAATTAGTATCACATGAAGTCTATTTATACACGATGAAAGAGAAGATTTCTTTAACTCAGCAGAGAGATTTCCTCATGCAGTTGAGGAAATCTCATCTGCTATGCAGTTGAGGAAATCTCTCTGTTATCATGCCCCCGGCAAGATCGAGCTCCCGTCAAGGATATCGATCTTGGACCGATGCAACAAAAATAGTTTGCGGGCTTCGTGAGTGAGTCTGCTAGTTGAAAGTCGATGGTAATGTGTTTCATGCTTGAGTGAAACACTAGATTGACACATAAGTAGGTAGCTCCAACATTGTCATAATATATTATAAGAGTATGGGTAGAGCTGACTTTGAGTTCCTTGAGGAGAATTGTGACCCAATTGAGTTTAGCGACAGTGGTAGCAATAGCATGATAATCAGCTTCAGTTGTAGACCAGGCCACTATCTTTTGCTTCTTAGAACTTCAACTTATTGGATTAGACCCAAGAAAGATGACATACCCTGACGTGGAGGTTCTATCATCAAAGTTTCTCGCCCAATCATCATCAGCAAAGGTATGGAGATAAAGTGGAGTGGTTTTATAGAAAAAGAGACCATGATTAAGGGTGGCTTTAAGATACCACAAAATTCATTTAACCGCAGGCCAACGCATAGTAGAAGAATGGTGCATGTATTGAGATAATTTATTGACTGCAAATGAGATATCTGAACGGGTGAGAGCCAAGTACTTGTCAGTATTGAGTTGAGTCCGTGGTAGGGCTATCATCACATAATTTGAGTGATTCACTAGTAGAGAGAGGAGTAGCAACTTCTTTCGTATCCTGCATATTTGTCTTTTATAATAAGTTTTGAATATACTTTCTTTGTGAGAGAAGGAGACCTGAGGATGTAAATGTTGCTTCCATTCCCAGAAAGTAGCTCAAGGGTCTTTGAGAGAGAATCGATCAGCCAATTGCTTTAAAAATGTCTGAATCTCCAAGGGATCATTGCCTATAACAGTAATATCATCTATATATACTAGAAGATATATTGTATTTCCATGTTATTATCGTAGTAATAAAGAGGTATCATACTTGGAGTTGATGAAGCTAGTTGATATCAGAAACGATCCAAGTTCAGTATACCAAGCTCTTGGAGCTTGACGAAGTCCATAAATGACTTTTTATAATTTACAGACATGTCTCGGATACTAGTGATGAACAAAGCCAGGGGGTTGCTACATAAAGACATCTTCAGTTAGAGTCCCCTATAAAAAGGCATTGTTAATATCCAATTGTCGTAAGTGTCAGCCTTTGGAGATGACCAAACTTAGAATAAGCCGAATTGTTGTGGGTTTAACTACAGGACTAAAAGTCTTTGTGAAGTCAACTCTAGATCATTGATGAAACCCTTTGGCTACTAATCGTGCTTTATATCGAGCAACGGACTTGTCGGGGTTCTACTTAATTCGGAAGACCCATTTATACCCGATGATATTTTGTGTAGGATGAAAAGGTATAAGAGTCCATGTGGAGTTATGGAGTAGAGCCTCATATTCTTCACACATGGCTTTACGCTAGTGAGGAGATTTTTGGGCTTGAGTAATTGTGGTGGGTTCATTGGTCTCGGGAGAGGATTTGGTGATAGCATGCAGGTCAAGAACCTAACGTGGTTTAAAGATACCACTTTTTGATCATATTGTCATTGGATGTCTAGGAACTGTAAGTTGTGTTATTGGTATGGGTGGTGGAGAGGCATCAACAGGGGTCGGGATAGGATGAGATATATCAGTGGCACTAGATAAAGAAGGTTATTGTATTTCTGAGGATATTGCTTCAGTAATAGGGGAGGCTTGTGAAGAAGGAAGAGGAGAAGGAATGAAGGGAGTGAGGAGCTGTTGAACCGGGAGAATAAAAGAGTGTAGATCTTGAAGAAAAGGAATGGATGATGTGGGAAGAGGTTCGTTTGAGGGGATCGATGGAATACTCCAGTGATATATAGTTGTTGGAGTGGCCTACATGGGAGAAGACTTATGGTTTTGAAATAGAAAGACAGATTCCACAAAAATACCATAACGTGAAATAAAGACTTTTTGAGTTTTTGGTTCGTAGCACCAAAAGGCATTATGTTCAAGAGAATATTCTATGAAGATGCAACGTTTAGATATTGGCGCTATCTTGTGTGGGGCATAGGGACGTAGCCACGGATAACATAAACAACTAAATATTCTAAGTTTTTGAAGGTTTGGGGATTTAGAAAATAATTTTTCAAATGGAGACTAGTATTGGAGAACTGGAGTAAACAGATGATTAATAAGATAGACGGCAGCTTGAAAGGCGGCAGACCAAAAGGTTGCTAGTATGGAAACTTGATATAGAAGTGTGAGACCAGTTTCTACGATATATCGATGTTTGCGTTCAGCAGAGCTAACTAGTTGAGGAGTGTGTGGAGGTGACTTAAGGTGTTGGATACCGCAAGTAAAGAGATAGGATATGAGGGCTTGATATTCACCTCCACCATCAGAGTAGACTGTTTTAATTGTAGACTGAAAGAAGTTTGCAACCAGCTTTTTAAAGTTGGTGAAGATTGTTGAAACTTCTGATTTATGACAAAGAGGGTATATCCATGTGTACTTAGTAAAATAGTCTATAAAAATAACATAAAATCTAAATTTATCAAAAGAAGTGACGGGAGCAGGGCCCCATATACCAAACATCAGTATAAATAATTTCAAATGGTTTAGAACATGATATGGACGAAGTGTCAAAAGGAAGTCTATGACTTTTATTATTGAGACACACATCACAATAAGTGAGAATGCTATTATTTGTAAGATTAGGAAGAGAATAACGAGAAAATAATTTATTTTGGTTAGAGAGAGGGATAACCGAGATAATGATGCCACACATCAATTAGAGCTGCAATCGAGGAGTAAGCAGTGGGCTATTTTTTTTGTGGAACTGATAGTCATTCATAAACATTGTATTTATTTTGACCTTGGACCAAGGATGCCCCCGTGCTCAAATCCTTGACAAGAAAAGAGTTAGGAAAGAATTCAATTGAGGTATTATTTTATTTACAAAATTGAGAAACAGAAATAAGATTTCGTTTAATGTAAGGTGCACACAAAACATCATCGAGTGTAAAAGTTGTGGTAGGTGAATTAAGCAGTGTGGAACCAGTATGAGTAATAGAAATTCTTTTACCGTCACCGATGATGATGTCCTCATTTCCACTATAGTTGTTGTGGATTAACAAGTTCTGGAAATCAGAGGTGATGTGGTAGGATGCATTAGAGTCCACGATCCAATTATGATCGTGTTTGGAGTAGTCGTGAGATATGTTGAGGCCAATGTGATTGAGTAGGAAGTCTAGGTCGAGATCGATAGACCTTTGCAGAGTGATCGACTTTATCACATAGTTGGCAAACAACTCTTTGTTGGTTTGTGTGTTGAGGGCGCTAGGACTGCTGATGATTGAAGTAGCCACCTTGGTTATTATGATTGGAATGTTGATGAAGAGGAGGGATGGTTTGGTTGAAGCTCATAGGTTCAAAAGACATCTTGGTCAAACCTTTGTTGATAGTCTTGTTATATGGATTGCCCCTCCTCGTAGATTTATGATTGACTTGAGCTGTGATGGATGGTTCTGGTTGTTTGTCATCGCGCTTTAGATATATCTCAAAGTCAGTTAGCTTGTCGTAGAGTTCTTCGAAGGACACTGGTGAATCACATGCCCAAATTACTACTGCTAATTCCTTGTACTCATCTCATAGGCCGTTGAGGATATGGGGATATGGACTGCAACTTCTTCATCATTAAGAGAATGACCTATCAAGGCCAAGTTATTGATGATAATATTTATATTGTGTAGATAATCAGCAATAGTACTTCCCTCTTGTTTTATCTTCATGAGATTGGATAAGAGACTAAGCATATAAGTGCGGGAACGATTGGCCAGGGTGGTTTGCAACTTGCACCAAGCTTCGATAGTAGTGTCGCATGAAGAAATGAGTGGGCCGAGGGATCTAGTGACCGAGGCTTGAATTGCTTGAAGGATGAGACGATCCTGGCGTAACCATAGTTTGTGGTCCAAATTTGATACTAGACTAGGTGCACCTAAAATGTTGAGTATCGCTAGTGGACAACGAAGAGAGCTATCGACATAGCCTAGAAGATCATAGCCAAATAGAAGATTAGATAATTGAGCACACCAGGATGCGTAGTTGCCACCTTTGGATAATTTGAATGGGATGAGGGTTCCTGCATTGATGGAAATAAGTTTGTATGTGGGAAAATATTATGGTTCCCTGTGAGAACAATAACTGGAGTATTAGAGGTAGATGATGAGGACATATGGAAGATATGTACCAATATGTGGGAGTAGGTAAAAGTTTGCAACAACGACAATGATCAGGGAAGCAGAAGTGGTGGTGCAGATCTGTGTCACCTGAGGTAGATTGTTGGCAAATGAGGTCTTTGAAGGAAGAGATTAGCTTTGTGCAAGACAGCTGCAGATCTTTGTGCAGCAGATCAGTAGTTAGGAATCTGGGCAATGATGCAGCAAGTAGCGTGGAAAGGTTCCAAATGCTGCTTGTCGAGGCCAGCGGTTGGTGAACCAGACGACGGCTTTGGGAGTCGGTGGGGTAGAATCCGAAGGCGAAGTCACCGGAGGGAGAGAGCTAGGAGCTAGTCAATGGTACCCAGTGAGAGAGTTATGGCGACCAGGTCCACAAAGAGGGCTGCCTGATGGTCCAGCGCACGGAAGCAGAGTAGGTCTAGAGCAGAGGTTCAGTGATGGGGCGCTGGTGGTGGTGGAAGGTGGGAGGTGAGAGGTGGGTGACTGCGGTGGCTTGAGTTCGTGCACGCAGTGGTGATCCACGTGGTGCTATGCGTGGCACGACTGTACATATATGCGAAGGAGAGCGTGCCGGACCACTGAGTCCTGACATGCAAATTGTTGAGGGCACAGGCGTCCCCTTTGTTCTCCTCAAGTCCGCCGACTAATGGCAGATCAGCGAAGACTACCATAGTGAGGAAGATGAGGATTGACCACAGAGCCTCTTGAGAATGTGGAGCGGTGGTCACTGGCTAGAGGTAGGGGCGAAGCTTTGCTTTTCTCACTGCTCTAATACCATGATAAAATGAGAGATGAAGAATGAAATTGTAAAGATAAAAGAAAAGCACATTCCAATTAGTATCACATGAAGTCTATTTATAAATGTTGAAAGAAATCTCTATGTTATCAAACTCTTTGTTATCAAAGGAAATCTCTCTCAACAACTTTTATTTCTCTTTCAGCTGCGTGGCACTTGAAATACAATATATGCTCTAATTAAAATTCACAAATGATACCAATGACACATAATTTCACTAGTAGAGACACGTATGAAAGTGACACATGCATGAAGGTAGACTTTTTTATTTGACATTACTCCAACGATATGACGTAGATGTCAGTAACAGACGATGGCATCCTCATTCATCATCACATACATAGAGATGGATAGTAAGCACCCTCCAAGAGGGTTTGCTAAGCCAGCATCACGTAGACTCCAAATACAGTGAGATGCTCGGTAGTTGCAAATCCAAAGAAGCCTTTGATGTCGTCATATTCTACGTTTACTTCGAAAAAGGTTCCACCCCCACCTCCATATGGACCATGTGTCCTTCCAAGATTGGTGCCAAACATGAGTTGAGATATGCAAGGAAGGTCCGAACATATGTGTTTGACATACCCAGAAACAGAGGTGAGGTATTCATCTTGCATGAGAGTAATCTGCAAGGCAATTAGAACAATGATACACTTAGCTATAGTGTATCTGTTATCAGGTGGCAGCCTGATTAGAAAGTACATCGATTGATGTTGGAGAGGCATGCCTGGAATAGTTCACCGTCGGAGCCTCCATATCTGGGAGTTACGCGAGTGGTGCCGTCTATCTCGAAGGTTATCTTAATGGAGTTTACGCATGAAGCGGCGCCAACGCTAATGCCTGTGATTTTGTCAGCAGGTTCCATGCCCCAACGAGACTCGCTATCGCATGGACATTTGCGGAAGCCCCATCCTCGAGCTTGCGCCGCCGTCTTGATCACGTTTGAAGCCTGCACCACCATGCATCCATCACAAACCAAATAGAGTAGAATAGAAACTGCAATGTGTACTACTTAGGCTTCCCTGCAAAGGAAGCAAACCAAATATACAGAGCTCTCTCTCGCTCTCACCATTCTGAAGCGAGCTCCTCTCGCACCGGATGATATGCACACACTGGGGCGAGAGCGAGTGGGAGTGTTTATAGAATCAAGGTGAGGTTGTTCAACGTCGATCGAAGGTGAAATGATCGAGACTTCTAATTCAGACTAAAGCTGGTAGTCAATATTTAATTTAGACCGAGTGGATATTGGATGGACACATGACTCTTATTCATGTGTGGATGACATCTTAATCTAAAATTAATATGACTTCAAAGTCCAGCTCCATCCCAAGTCATTATTTAAAACTTCATGGTCTTTCTTCATGCGTGCACGCTGCAATCCATCCTTCCATGCATGAATTCATGCTTGTACACCAACTCGATTATCCACTCTATGCAAGGACATATTGAATGCATCAAGATTTGAATCCATGATCGATCGGAACGGCATATATGTATCCCATATCACAAAATAATATTGTAGCCTGGCTTTTATGTCAAGCAATTAAATACAGGCCCTTTCTATGATCAGTTAATGGAGAATTAAGTTTGTGTCAATTTGAGTTTTAAGTTTCATTATATTGATTTCTAATTCATTCACTTAGAATTTATAGTCTAAATAGTTGTAAAGAATATATTCTTATGATTGGGATTATGAATAACCTGTAAAAGATATGATAATATATGTTTTAGTAGACATTATAATTGACATTCTTATTTTTATAATTAAAATTATTTATTTCTGTTATCTTATTTACATTTATGTATGTACATATTATGATTGAATATTTATAATAGAATTGTCATAAATAGATAAATTATAGGAGATATTTTTTACTGCAATAGGAAGGACTAATAACATGAAGAAAGTTTGACATTTATGATAAACGATCGCTATGACACACATTAGCAGTTAGACTTAATATAGTATTATTATGTTTATTAGACATATTTACCTATTTTATAAAATTCATGTGCATGTGTAAAATATTTTTTAAAAGATTTAAAATCTAATTAAATAATTTTTTTAATAATCTTTGTTTTATTATGATATTATTTCTTAAGATATGACATTGATGGGAGGGACTCTTTTTATTATAAACTTAATTAATCCTATTAAACTTGATTTATCAAATTTACTTTTGTGACAATCTCATGGCGACTTCAATTGAGTGTTTATGATATTGCTCAATTAAGGTACGACTATGGAGATGTTACACCATGTAAGTTAGTGAATTTATAGTAGGATGACTTAGAAGTGAGCATGGTAAGTTCGACTTATTATTACCGAATGGGCCAACAATGTGTTGAAAAGTCACAAACGTCACCGATGAGACACATCATAGCATTAATAAGATAGACTTTATTTCACACTACTCAAACACACACCCAACTCAAACATAGATGCCAGTAACAGACATTGGCATCCTTATTCATCATGGCACACAGAGATAGAGATAGATAGTCAACACCCTCCACAAGGGTTGGCTAAGCCAGCATCACGTAGACTCCAAATGCAGTGAGATACTCTGTAGTTGCTTGTCCGAAGAAGCCCTTAATCTCGTCATATTCTACGTTGACTTCAAAAAAGGTTCCACCCCCACCTCCATATGGACCGTATGTCTTTCCAAGATTGGTGGTAAACGTGAGCTGAGAGACGCATGGAAATTCAGAACAGTCGTATTTGACATACCCAGAAACGGAGGTGAGGTATTCATCTTGCATGAGAGTAAACTGCAAGGCAATTAGAGCGATGATACATTTAGCGATTTATATATTTGATAGCAGGTATTAGTAGGAGGGAGGGGAAGGCAAAATAATAGATGCATGGATGGATGGATGGATGGAGGTCGGAGAGGCATGCCTGGAATAGTTCACCGCCGGGGCCTCCATATCTGGGAGTTACGCGAGTGGTTCCGTCGATGTCGAAGGTTATCTTAATGGAGTTTACGCATGAAGCAGCGCCAATGCTGATGCCAGTGATTTTGTCTGCAGGTTCCATGGCCCAACGAGACTCGTTGTCGCATGGACATTTGCGGACGCCCCCTCGGGCATGCGCGGCCGTCTTGATATGGTTTGAAGCCTGCACCACCATGCATCATCCATCACAAACCACATAGAGTTAGAATAGAAACTGCAGTACTACAGAATAGATAGGCCTCCATCTAAAGGAAGCAAAGCTATATTCTTTCGGTGGAGGCAGAGTATCTATATAGCGTCTCTCTCACCATCAGCGAGCTTATGAAGGAAGGAAGGAACTCCTCTCACACCGGATGATATGCAAACACAGTCGACTCGATGGGGGGAGAGAGGATGGATGGATGGGGGGGGTATTTATAGAACCAAAAGGTGCATCAAGTTGTCCAATATTTATGTATGAATGGAACTTGTAACAACTATAAAGAAAGAAAGAAGCAGTACCGGTACCGCTTCCAAGTCAAAGTTTTACTTAAAACGAGAGGATACTAGTTAAGTCTGTTGGATTACTTAAAATATGACTTGCAAGTTCAGCTCAATCCAAAGTCAGTAGAAATATTATCACTCCATCCTCATCTTCGTTTATAATACGAATGGCTTGCATTAAATCTTTATACGAATGATCCTTTCTTCTACGTGTATTAACATCAAGCAGTCTTTCTTTCTTCTCTGTTTCTTTCCTTCCTTTTCAGTGTAGAAATGTTGTCGATTCAAACATGATTGTGCGATATCTTAACACCGCCTTCTTACCTTTGAATCCAAACTGGACAAAACAAATGAGGCTGATCATTTTCCACTGCATGGTGATTAGAAGACTCCCAGGAGTATTTTTACTATTTTATTTTGATTAAAGAACTTTTAAGTAAAATACTCTTCTAGTCATTCAATATGAATTTATGTTAGTCTCGTATACCAATGGGCTTCGGTCATTTTTAATTAAAATACCAGAAAAGTAATACTATGAGCTTAATCTTCCAAGCCAAACAAATGAAATTTGACATTGTAGAAGATCCATTCTCGTTCACCACATTAGTATATTTATCTTATATCTAAAATTAATTATTCCTTCGAATGATCATACCATTATTCATAATTTTGCAACAGACTTATGGTTGGAAAGTTCAAGTTTTGAATAGTAATGTAAGTTAAATTTAAACTAATTGTTACCAATCCTATACTTGTCCATGGAGATACATAATTGTGCCAATAGTTTTGCTATATTTGAATCAAGATTTTAGTTTATATTTTTTTGTATCTTCTTAAATATCACAACAATGGTATGAGAATAATAAATAAAGAAATTTTTTTTTTGTTTTACATTTTTACCTATTATTTTCATATTTCTGTTTGTAAAATTGATATCATTAGGGTAAATAGATCTAGATGTTTCACTTTCATAATTATAGGGATTTCAATATAAATTTATTAGATCTAGATACCAAGATAATAAGGTATAACTATAGAGAATAATCTATAATTAATCCAAAAAAAACTGATAGTGAATATTTAATTTAAATCGAGTGAACTTTTGATAGATACTTCCATGTGGATGACATCTTAATCTAAAAACCATTCAAACTTTTATAATGGCTATTTACTTCTTTGAAAGAATTCCATACTAATCCTGTTGGGGTCATTAAAATTAATATAACATCAAAGTCATTATTTAAAACTTGTAGAAGAATAATACTCTTCTAGTCTTTCATTATGCATTTATGTTTGTCTTTCATATATTGGGCTTCAGTCATATTTAATTAAAAGACCAGCAAAGCAATACTATAAGCTTAATCTTTCAAGGGACATTATAGATGATCCATTCCCATCCACCACACTCTTACATCGGTCTTGTATATGAAAATAATGTATACTTCAAATTTGACTCTTGGAAAGTTCAAGTTTCTGAGTAATGGAAGTTAAATTTAAACCAATTATTACCGATTCTATACATGTACAATGAGGCACATGATTATACTAATAGTTTTACTATATTTGAATCAAGATTTTAGTTTATATTTTTTTTTATCTTCTTAAATATCGTAACAATTGTATGAGAACAACAAAGATTTTTTTAAAATTTTTTATATTTTTACCTATTGTTTTCATTTTTTGATTAGTAAAATCGATGATATTAGAATAAATAAACCTAAATATTTTATTTTTATAATTATAGGGATTCTAATATAAATTTTTTAGGTCTAGTGACCAAGATAATAAGAAAGTCTAACTACAAAAAGTAATTTATAATTAATCTAAAATATTTAATATTTAATATTTAATTTAAATCGAGTGGATATTGGATGGATACATATACGCGTCTCATATCACATCATACATCAGAAATCATATTCTAGCCTTTCAATTATGTGTGACTACTGGCTTCATTCGGTCCAATTTTAATTATAACACCCTAAAAACTATGACTTTGATCTTCCAAGCCAAACTAGCATTATTTTGACTTTGTAGATCAGCCATTCCAATGTCATCAACATATCTAGTTTGTATCTGAAAATTGAACTCCACATTCTCATCGGTCCACTTTGTTATTCTTCTCAGTTTCGGAACTTAGAATTAATGAAAACCCTGCTCATCTCATATCGTCCGTCATTGTTATATGAATGTGAATTAATAATAAAGAAACAAACAAAAAATTATATTTTGACTGGATAGAACCAACGAAACAAAAAGAATTTCAAGTGGGTTAATAATAATAATAATATATTATTATTATTATTATTATTTTTATAATTATTTATGCTCCTCCTTCTTTCAAATATGACTTGAGAGCCCATCCAAAGTCATTATCGGATTTTTATTTTGAATGATAATACATTCATATTTTAGTAGTTTCATAGTGTGTTCCTTGTACATGTCATCCACTTAGAAGAAATTGTTGATTATAAAAGGCTTATTATGAACTTAAATAATCATGTCTAACATTATTTATTGAATTTACTTTTATAATGATGTCATTAAGACTTCAATTGAGTATTTACAATATTGCTCGATTAAGGTACGGCTCTGCCGATGTTATATGTTATAAGTTAGTGAAGTACAAGAATTTCTTTCTTGCTTTTAACTGATATGTTCAGTTAGGGGCACATAAGTGAAAATAGATTTTATTTCACACAACTCAAATAAACATCCAACTTAAACATAAATGCCAGTCGCACACATAGATATAAATATTAAACACACTCTACAAGGTTGATTAAGCGCATCGCATAAACTCCAAAAGCAATGGGATATTTAGTCGTTGCATAATTAAAGAAGCTCTTAATCTCATATGATATAGATTTTATAGTAAAAGTGAAAATCTTAAAATTTAATTTTTAATATTCAGATGATATAAGTTGGTACCTTTTATTATTTTTCAAAGAATGTTATTCCTCAAATCACTAAAAGAATTAATTAGATTGAATAATAAAATAATATTTATGAATTTACACATGATGTTGGTGTCGTCACTAATGATCTTATAGAACAAACATAATTGATAGTTTTGAAAATATCTTAAAAGAAAAAAAGATCTATTATTTTTTATTATTGTGTGGTATATCTATAAGAATCATATTATGACATATGAATCAAAAGAATACTTCATTGTTTTCATAAGTTATAAAAAATGGTGATTTTAAAAAATGATATGGTACAAAAGAGTTGAAATCAATAAATCAGAAGAGTATATAAGAACTCATCGAATTATCTAATAACTATAGAAGAGATTGTTATATAAACATGACTGAAAAAGTAATATCGAATGATATAAAAATCACACATTTAGTTAAAAGTTTTACTCATAAGAATGCACCGATCATAGCGAGATATTTTCTTTACTTTTTTAAATAAACTCATTAAGAATCATCATGACATTAGCATCTTATTATGATTTTGAGTTATATCATTTGAATGTAAAACTATTTTTTTTAATGGGAATTTAGATTTATATGGATAACTTAAACGATTCATATAGAAAATTTAAAAAATATAAAATTGGGTATGTAAATTTAGAAAATCCATTATAATATTAAACAAACTTCTACGTAATCATGTATAAAGTTTTTTTATACTATTACTTTATTCAAATTTTAAAAAATACTATTGATCAATATTTATATCTGATAATTAGTGAGACCTAGTTTATTATATTGGTCTATATGTAGATAATATTTTTCTTACTAACATGGATTATGGTTTATTGTATTAATTTCTAATCTATTCACTTAGAAATTATAGTTTAAAGTGTTTGTTAAGAATATATTCTTATTATTGGGTTTGTTAATAACTTATAAAACATATGGTGATACATATATAAGTGGATATTATAATTGACATTCTTATTTATGTAATTAAAATTATTTATTTTTACTATTATATTTATATTTATATATGTATATATTATGATTGAATATTTATAATAGTATTGTCATAAATAGATAAATTATAGGAGATATTTTTTACTGCAATAGAAAGGATTAATAGTGTTATAAAAAATAGTGATTTTGAAAAATGATATAATACAGAAAAGAAGAGTTGAAATCAATAAATCAGAATAGTATATGAGAACTCAACGAATTATCTAATAACTAAAACAGAGTTTGTTATATAAACATGACTAAAAGAGTAATATCGAATGATATAAAAATCAAATATTTGGTCAAAGGTTTTACTTATCAGGAATATACCGATCATAACGAGATATTTTCTTTAGTTTTTTAAATAAATATTTTCTTTAGTTTTCTTTAGCTTATTATTATTTTGAGTTACATCATTTGAATGTAAAAATAAATTTTTTTTAATGAGAATATAGATTTATATGGATAACTTAAATGATTCATATAGAAAATTAAAAATAAAATAAAATTTGGTACATAAATTTAGAAAATCCATTATAATATTAAACAAACTTCTACATAATTATGTATAAAGTTTTTTATACTATTAATTTATTCAAATTTTTAAAAATACTGTTGATCAATATTTATACATGATAATTAGTAGGAACTAGTTTATTATATTGGTCTATATGAAGATAATATTTTTCTTACTAACAGGGATCATGGTTTATTGTATCAAACCAAAAAAAAATTTCACAAAGAATTTTAACATTATTGATATGAATGAGGCATCTCATATTAGTATTGAGATATTCAGTGATAGATCTTAAAGATTGATATATATATATATATATATATATATATATATATATATATATATATATATATATATATATATATATATATATATATAAATCGAGCCTCAGTGTAATTTAATATATAGCTATAGTCAACAAATGATAAGATTAAAAATTTTAATCAAACCAAGTGATTTTAAAATAACTTTAAAAAATTTGATTAAGAAAAAATATTTATTATGTATGTGCAATTGAAAGTCTATTACGTGCTGAAGCTTGTACCAAATCATATATCAATTTTGTAGTCAAAATACTGAGTATATATTAGAGTTATCTAGAAATGAAACACTAAAAGGTATATATATATATATATATATATATATATATATATATATATATATATATATATATATATATATATATATATATATTAATCGAGTCTTAGTATGATTTAATATACAGCTTTATTCAACAAATGATAAGATTAAAAATTTTAATCAAACTAAATATTTTTAAAATAACTTTATAAAATCTGATAAAGAAAAAATATTTATTATGTATGTGCAATTGAAAATCTATTACATATTCAAGCTTGTACCAAACAGATATCAATTTTATCATCAGAATACTAGGTATATATTAGAGTTGTCTAGTAATGAAATACTAAAAGGTTAAAATATAATAATAAGATATATAAAAGGAACGAAGGATTATATGCTCACATATATGAAAATAGATTAGCTTGAAATAATAGTATTTTCAAATGCAGATTTTATAAATTACCTCGATAATAAGAAATCCACTTTATGTTTTATTATTAAGCAATATATTATTCTATTTTTAATAATAAAAGTTAATTTTATGGTATGCTTTGAGATTACTAATCAAGCTTTCTTATTGCGAAATTTTATCTCAGGACTTGATATGATCGTAATCAATTGTCAAATCACTAAAGATACTTTATGATGTATCATAATAGTTTTCTTCTATAATAATAGCTAGTACTCTAGCAATTCTATGCATTATGATAAAAATTACTTGGTGATTAAAGAAAAGAGTTTAGAAATAATTAATATTAATTAAAAACTTGAGTTCTATTATAGTCTAAAGTGTTTGTAAAGAATATATTCTTATGGTTGGGTTTGTGAATAACTTGTAAAAAATATTGTGATATATGTACAAGTGGACATTATAATTGATATTTTTATTTATGTAATTAAAATTATTTATTTCTACTATCATATTTACATTTATATATGTACATATTATGATTGAATATTTATAATAGGATTGTCATAAATAGACAAATTATAAGAGACATTTTTTACTGCAATAGGAAGGACTAATAGTGTTATAGTATATAGAAAAACGTTTGACATTTATGACAAACGATCGCTATGACTCACATTAGCAATTAGACTTAATTTGATGTTATTATGTTTATTAGACTTATTTGCCTATTTTATAAAATTGATGTGTATGTGTAAACTATTTTTTCAAACATTTAGAATTCAATTAATTAATTTTTTTAAACAATCTTTGTCTTATTATGATATAATTTCTTAAGATATGACATTGATGGGAGGGACTCTTCTTATTATAAACTTAAGTAATCTTATCAAACTTGATTTATCAAATTTACTTTTGTGATAATGTCATGGTGACTTCAATTGAGTGTTTATGATATTGCTCAATTAAGGTACAACTATGGAGATGTTACATCATATAAGTTAGTGAATTTATAATAGGATGACTTAGAAGTGGGCATGGTAAGTTCGACTTATTATTATAGAATAGGCCAACAATGTGTTGAAAAGTCACAAATGTCACCAATGAGACACATCATAGTATTAATAAGATAGACTTTATTTCAGACTCCTTAAGCTGACACCCAATTCAAACATAAATGCCAATAACTGACATAGGGATAGATAGTCAACACCCTCCACAAGGGTTGGCTAAGCCAGCATCACGTAGACTCCAAATGCAGTGAGATACTCTTCAGTTGCATGGCCAAAGAAGCCCTTAATCTCGTCATATTCTACATTGACTTCGAAAAAGGTTCCACCCCCACCTCCATATGGACCGTATGTCTTTGCAAGATTGGTGGTAAACGTGAGTTGAGATACACATGGAAATTCAGAACAGTCGTGTTTGACATACCCAGAAACGGAGGTGAGGTATTCATCTTGCATCAGACTAAACTGCGAGGCAATTAGAGCGATGATAGATTTAGCGACTTATATATTTCATAGCAGGTATTAGAAGGAGGGAGGGGAAGGCAAAAGAATAGATGCATGGAGGTTGGAGAGGCATGCCTGGAATAGTTCACCGCCGGGGCCTCCATATCTGGGAGTTACGCGAGTGGTTCCGTCGATGTCGAAGGTTATCTTAATGGAGTTTACGCATGAAGCAGCGCCAATGCTGATGCCAGTGATTTTGTCTGCAGGTTCCATGGCCCAACGAGACTCGTTGCCGCATGGACATTTGGGGACGCCCCCTCGGGCATGCGCGGCCGTCTTGATCAGGTTGGAAGCCTGCAACACCATGCATCATCCATCAGAAACCACATAGAGTAGAATAGAAACTGCAGTACTACATAATAGATAGGCCTCCCTCTAAAGGAAGCAAAGCTATATTATTTCGGTGGAGGCAGAGTATCTATATAGCGTCTCTCTCACCATCAGCGAGCTTATGAATGAAGGAACTCCTCGCACACCGGATGATATGCAAACACACTCGACTCGATGGGGAGAGAGAGGATGGATGGATGGGGGGGTATTTATAGAACCAAAAGGTGCATCAAGTTGCCCAATATTTATGTATGAATGGAAGGAACTTGTAACAACAATAGAGAAAGAAAGAAGCAGTAAGGGGACCGCTTCCAAGTCAATGTTTTACTTAAACCCAGAGGATTGAGTTCTTTGCTGTTTTCTTCTTTTTAGTTAGGTTTATGTGTGGATAACATCATCAATAACCTACAAATGTAAGCATTGGATTCATAATGACCATTTATAGTTAAGTATGTTGGAT
Organism: Musa acuminata AAA Group; assembly: GCF_036884655.1. Lineage (NCBI taxonomy): Eukaryota > Viridiplantae > Streptophyta > Magnoliopsida > Zingiberales > Musaceae > Musa > Musa acuminata. The sequence goes on from NC_088357.1 coordinate 45,334,728, forward strand.
TACTTAGAATATGACTTCCAAGTCAATAGAAATATTATCACTCCATGCTGGTCTTCGATTAATCCAAATCTCTCTCTCTCTCTCTCTCTCTCTCTCTCTCTCTCTCTCTCTCTCTCTTATCACTGTGGTTTTCCATGGTTTGGAGAGAGAGAACTGGAAAGATAGAGAAGGGGATGAGGGGCATTAATATATAAGAACCAATGTGGATTTCATTATGAGTTCAAGCTGATCAGAAGACTCCCGGGAGTCTTTTACTATTTTATTTTTATTAAAGAACTAGTAAGAATAATACTATTCTACTCTTTCATTATGCATTTATGTTTGCCTCCCAAGACCAGCAAGTAATACAATATAATGAGCTTAATCTTCCAAGCCAAACTTGTGAAATTTGAATTTGTAGATGATCCATTCCCACATCCACAATTTTTTGACTGACTTGAATGTTGGAAAGTTCCAGTTTCGAAAAGTAATCTAATCGAAGTTTGAACTTAAGCCAATTGTTAAATAACATATTGATACATGATTATGCCAATAGTTTTCTTATATTTGAATTAATATTTTAGTCTATATTTTTTTATCTTCTTAAATATCATTACAACAACAGTATGAGAATAACAAAGAAAAATAAATAAATAAATTTTTTTATATATTTTTTTACCTATTATTTTCGTATTTTCGTTGGTAAAATCAATGATATTAGAGTAAATTAACCTAAATATTTTATTTTTATAATTATAAAAAAAAATTTAATATATTTTTTTAATCTAGAGACCAGGATAATAAGAAGATCAAACTATAAAAGGTAATATATAATTAATCTGAAAAAAATTGATAGTCAATATTTAATTTAAATCGTGTAGATATTCGATGGATACATTCATGTGTGGATGATTTCTTAATCTTAAAAAATATTCAAACTTTCATAGTAACCATTTACGTGTTTGGAAGAATTCAATACTTATCCTACTTGGGGTCATTAAAATTAATATGACGTCAAAGTCATTATTTAAAACTTCACAGTCGTTCTTCATGCATGCACGCGGTAGTCATTCCTTCCATGCATGTACACCAACTCAATTATCCTCTCTATACAACCAACATGGGACATATTGAATGCACCAAGATTTGAATCCATAAAACGCAGATTGACATATATGTGTCCCATATTATGTCGAAGTATGCGTGACTATTAGCTTCGTTCGGTCCTATTTTAATTAAAACACCCCAAAAACTATGACTTTGATCTTCCAAGCCAAACTAGCATTATTTTGACTTTGTAGATCAGCCATTCCAATGTCATCAACATATTCAGCTTGTATCTGAAAATTGAACTCCACATTCTCATCGGTCCACTTTGTTATTCTTCTCAGTTTTGGAACTTAGAATTAACGAAAACGCTGCTCATCTCATATCGTCCCTCATTGTTATATGAATGTAAATTAATAATAAAGAAACAAACAAAACATTATATTTTGGCTGGATAGAACCAACGGAACAAAAAAAATTTCAAGTGGGTTAATAATAATAATAATAATAATACTTTTATTATTATTATTATTATTATTATTATTATTATTATTATTATTATTTATGCTCCTTCTTCTTTTGAGAGCCCGTCCAAAGTCATTATTTGAAATTTCATCATGACTATCAGATTTTTATTTTAAATGATAATGCATTCATATATTAGTAGTTTCATCTTAAACCTAAAATGATGTACACAATACAATAAAATGAGAAAAATATGGCCATAATCTATTAACATCATGACATTTGGCTTGATACAAATATGAGGTTTTCTTAAGTGAGTGACACACCCACATGTATCTCAAATTTAGCGTAAAATATGACAGTTTTGTTCAAGGCAACAGTTCATAACAAATAAAATGTAGTTTAGATTTTGAATTCAAAAGTAGACGAGCTAAAATATAGAGTAAAATTATAATTTTTATCATCATATATCTACGTACTATTATTTATGCCATATTAGCACCTGAAATTTATGATGCTATATGTATATATGTATATGCTAAAAATAATAAGTACTTGAACAGTTCTATGCATTATAGTAAAAATTACCTAGTGGTTAAAGAAAAAAGTTTAATAATAATTAATATCAATTAAAAACTTAAGTTCCATTGTATTAATTTCTAATCAATTCACTTAGAACTTATAGTATAAAATGTTTGAAAATATATATTTTTATGATTGAGTTTGTGAATAATCCGTAAAAAATATGGATACATATTTAAGTGGACATTATATTTGACATTATTATTTATGTAATTAAAATTATTTATTTACTATATTATTTACATTTATGTATGTATATATTATGATTGAATGTATATAATAGGATTGTCATAAAATCATAAATTATAGAAGACACCTTTTATTACATTAGGAAGGACTAATAGTGTGTGCATGTATAAAATATTTTTTCAAAGATTTAAAATCTGAGTAAATAAAATTATTTTCAAATATTTTTTGTTTTATTATGATAAATTTTTTTTAAGAGATGACATTGATGGGAGAGACTCTTCTTACTATAAACTTAAGTAATACTATCGAACTTGATTTATCAAATTTACTTTTATGATAATATCATCCAAGTGTTTATGATCTTGCTTTATTAAAGTAGACTATGCAATGTTATATCATATAAGTTAGTGAATTTATAATAGGATGACTTAGAAGTGGCCATGGTAGGTTCGACTTATTATTACCAGATGGGCCGTGTTCAAAAGTCACAAATGTCACCAATGAGACACGTCATAGTATTAGTAAAATAGACTTTATTTCACACTACTGAAGCTGACACCCAATTCAAACATAAATGCCTGACAGTGGCATCCTTATTCAACACACATAGAGATAGAGAGTCAACACACACATGGAGATAGATAGTCAACACCCTCCACAAGGGTTGGCTAAGCCAGCATCACGTAGACTCCAAATGCAGTGAGATACTCTTCACTTGTTTGTCCAAAGAAGCCCTTAATCTCGTCATATTTTACGTTGACTTCGAAAAAGGTTCCACCCTCACCTCCATATGGACCGTATTTCTTTCCAAGATTGGTGGTAAACGTGAGTTGAGATACACATGGAAATTCAGAACAGTCGTGTTTGACATACCCAGAAACGGAGGTGAGGTATTCATCTTGCATGAGAGTAAACTGCGAGGCAATTAGAGCGATGATACATTTAGCGACTTATATATCTGATAGCAGGTATTAGGAGGAGGGAGGGGAAGGCAAAAGAATAGATCCATGGATGGATGGAGGTTGGAGAGGCATGCCTGGAATAGTTCGCCGCCGGGGCCTCCATATCTGGGAGTTACGCGAGTGGTTCCGTCGATGTCGAAGGTAATCTTAATGGAGTTTACGCATGAAGCAGCGCCAATGCTGATGCCTGTGATTTTGTCTGCAGGTTCCATGGCCCAACGAGACTCGTTGCCGCGTGGACATTTGGGGACGCCCCCTCGGGCATGCGCGGCCGTCTTGATGTGGTTGGAAGCCTGCACCACCATGCATCATCCATCACAAACCACATATAGTAGAATAGAAAGTACTACATAGATAGGCCTCCCTCTAAGAGAGGCATAGCTATATTCCTTCGGCGGAGGCAGAATATCTATATAGTTTCTCTCTCACCATTAGCGAGCTTACGAAGCAATTCCTCTCACACCAGATGATATGATGGGGAGAGAGTGGGGAGTATTTATAGAACCAAACGGTGCATGAAGCTGTCACGACTGGGACTTGTACCAATACAAAGAGAACCAGCAGCAGCAGTACCTGGACGGATGGGGTATTTGTAGAACCAAAAGCTATTATGAACCTGTTTTGAATGGGATTTGTAACGATTCATTATGCATTTAAGCTGATCAGAAGACTCCTGTGAGTCTTGTACTATTTTATTTTTATTAAAGAACTAGTAAGAATGATGCTCTTTCTTTGTGCATTTATGTTTGTCTCCCAAATCATTGAGCTTCTTTCATATTTAATTAAAAGATCAGCAAAATAATACAATGAGCTTAATCTTCCAAGCCAAACTAGTGAAATTTGACATTGTAGATCATCCAGTCCCATCCACCACCACATTCGTATATCTATCGTCTCTGAAAATAATGAATCCTTCAAACGATCATACCATTATTCATAATTTTTCGACACTTGATGATCAGAAAGTTCTAGTTTCGAGTAATAATCGAAGTTGAATTTAGATCAATTGTTATATATACATGGAGATATATAATTATGCCATTAGTTTTCTTATATTTGAATTAAGACAAGCAACAAGCAAAAACTATCTTAACACTTTTGAACCCCTACGTAGGGTCGTGCCAAATAATACTTTGATTATAAGGTTAGATCATTGCATCGCATGAGCACTTTTACCTTAGATTGTTTGTAAGCTTGTAAAATCTATCTTTATATTGTACAGCTCCTAAGTTTATATTTGCATCGAGCAATAATAGTACTTTGCTTGTACGGAAGACTTAGCTCTTGCAGACGAATATCACAAGGGTATTGCAGACTTAAAATTAGCTAAGTCCAATTTGTGAAGATGGACAGCCGATGGATCTGTCGAGCTGCCCATAATATATATATATATATATATATATATATATATATATGTATGTATGTATTATCCTTAGATTCATAATAATATTTATTGAATTGAAGCCGAAATCACTTGATGATTTATTATGAAATCTAATAGGCCTGGGTATTGTTCTTTTTGAATAGATATTGGATTTCCCCGCTTATCTATATTCTTTAGACTAGACGAGGTATTCAATCACAACGATCGAACACTTTTCAGATCATGCCCGCCCTGTGAACTTCCTAACCCGAATTCACCTTAAACACCTTACATGTCTTTGAATCTATCTATTTCCTAAACCGACAGGTTTGAAGCAAAAGAGACAAGCAACTACTAGAAAGGCAAAGAAAGTAAGAAGACACAAGTGACGGCATGACGCTCGTTGTGTCGGTAGGTAACAGTATCTATTGTCTTTCAAAAAGGGTCTGGCTTATCTCAATCTATGGAACATGAGATTTATGCAATTGTTTGATTCTTCTGTTTGCACAACCAAATCCAAGTAGAGTGCCCTCAGATGTGGATCACCTAAAACGGGGAATTGACTCGTCAATAATTTTCATCCACCGATACCGAAAGTGCTCTAGTTTTCCATGATTTGAAGCAATGGTTCTCTTGGTGACCCCGTGCCACTGCAGATTGGTGCAGATAGGCGAAGAGAGTCCACGTACGAAGGTGGAACTCAAGAAAGAATAATGGCAGATTCAAGCAAAAGAACGACTAGAGAGGACTGTTGTTCCTGCTCTTCTTTCTTCTTCGCTTCGGGGGACGTCTGGTTTGCTTTAGGGCGTCCTAATCCTCTGAAGAGACATAGGGCTACTGAAGATAGAGCCAAAAAAAAGGATCTTTCCACGAGGGAGAATTCTGGCTCCACAGAGGTTCAACCTTTCTTATGTGGATAGAGCAAAAAGTAGAGTGTTGGAAGCTTTAAGAACGAACGGCAAACTGGCCTATTCTATTACCAGACGGAATTATATGAATGATTATATGCATGATTATTATAGGAATCAACAAAGATGATAGGTGTGCGAGAAGAGTGTGATTTAGTTGGCGCTTGAGTTCGCCTCTCAAAAGATTGAAGCGGATTCAGTAATTAATTGATTCGGACGATTGGGATCCCTCTAAGAAGAAAAAGAAGATATGGAATGATCAAAATGGGTGTAAGGGAGTGAAGGAGAGGAGCTGTGAGAATCTGATTGAAATCAGTATGGCGAGAAAGTTCGACCGATCAAACGGAGGAGTCTTTTCAAGAGACCAGAGACAGTCGCCTGACTTGCTTCTCGCTGTGCTCGATCTGGCTTTGACTTGGGTCTTCTAGTCACAGCACCAGGAGCAAATGAGATGGATCTTTGGTTATGGATTAGGCCGGAATCAAGCACCTTCTTTGAGTTACCACAAAGTCAAGTCAAAGGGCTTCCTTGTGCGGACCCATGATCTCCTGATCCCGAGGCATTTCTCCTTTACCCTTCGATTAATAGGGAAAGGGCTGATGGCTACCTATTCTTTTCTCTGTTATACAAGTGCTCGATGGAAGCTATATTCAATTCATACGATAACACCATCTGTTGGTAACTAAACTTCTTTACGGGCTTGATGTAAAGTTTCCTCTCTTCCTCTATTCTTGCATTTTGCCTATAGTCACTTTCTTGTGCTGTGACTTCTGTAAGCCTTCCTTCAGGTTCAGGGGCTCACGCTTTTGTCTCTAACTGCTATTAAAACGGAGGATGAAGAAAAGAAAAGGGGTTCACAAACTAGTTCTAGCCCAACTTCCTACTTAGTTCCTGATTGATAGCAGATAAGATTTATAGAATTGCACGATAAAATCTCGTTACTCTATTAAAAAAAATCTTTCCTTCTAACTTATATAAATAAGAAACATATTAATAAACTTCTCATCAACTTTTGTATCACACTCTTTTATCATGGTATCAAAGCCTTTGCCTTAGAACAATGATCAACATCCATGAAGAACCCGGTCTAATATCAAATTCAACCCACAAAATATGGTTACATCAAGATCGTTTCATCCTCCAAGCTATTCAAACCTCAGTCGCTAGATCTATCACCCCACTGATATCTTCATGTGCGACTACTACAGAAGCATGGTACAAGCTACAAATAACTTTGGCAAATCATTCGCATACTCGTATGCTTAATCTTCTATCCAGTCTAATAAAAATAAAACAAAAGGGAAGTACTATTACTGATTATCTATAAAATATCAAAGTTATCATCGATGACTTAGCTTTGATAGGTCATTCTCTGGCTTAGGAGATGAGTACAACGAACTAACAACTGTAATTTAGGCACGTGACTTACCAATGTCATTTGAAGAACTCTATGATAAGTTGACTAATTATGAGACATACTCAAAGCCCGAAGATAGATTAACCGGACCAAATATCATAGCTCAAGTCAGTCAAAAATCCAAGAGGAAAAGCAACCAATACAATAAGGACATCAACAAAGGTTTGGCCAATATGTCTCCTGACCCTATGGGTCCCAAACCAACATGAGTCATTTGTTAGTTATGTGATAAAATCAGACATTGTGTGAAAGTCTATCGATCTCGACCCAGATTGATATTGTCCAACATGAGGATTGAGTTCTTACAGTCTACTTTTTAGTCAGGTTTATATATGGATAAAATCATTAATAACCTATAAATTTAAGCATTGGATTCATATTAATCATTTATAGGTTTGGAAAATGTGAATACTAGTTAAGTCTATTAGATTACTTAAAATATGACTCTTCATCCTAAGTTCGCGAAGGTCCTCATTGCTGATGATCTTGATCTTGGCGGCCATGTCGAAGCTCTCCAGCTTTAGATCAAACATCGTCTTCTCCTCCTTAGGTGCTGCACCGATGACACTAGCAGGTTCAAGGAAGCTAGCGACGACACCCATGCCGAAAGAATAACAGTGATTCTCTACTGCTAAGCAAAGAATAGTAGCAATTCTCCTCACAAATGCATACTCTAGCTCCTCAAATAGCAAACACTCAACTAGTAAATCTGTTGTCAAAAATCACAATCGTAACATTTTGTGACATCCATCGTGGGGCTCTATCAAACAATCTAGTGGCAAAGGCTCTGTCATCACCATAGAAGGCCTCTCCTCTGCAAATCCTCCCTTTAATCGATGATCAGATATGCAAATCCTTCCTTTGATCGGCAATCAGATATACAACCATAAACCACTCCTTCACTAGTTATAGATACGATAAGATCATCTTATTCTATAAGCAATTTAAGTCTTAGTTGTTAACTAAAGTAGTATTGTTGATTATATATATAATTTAAAAGTTATTATAGATGACTTGACTTTAATAGGTCATCCCCTGAGTGATGATAAGGTCATTATCCTTACTCTCAATAACCTAAAATATGAATATAATAAACTAACAATGGTAATTCAAACATATGACTCACAAATGTTATTTGAAAAACTCTATGATAAGTTGATTGATCATGAAACATATTTGAAATAAGAAGAGAGAATGATGAGACCAACTATCATAGCTCAATTCAGTCAAAAATCCAAAAGTAAGAGCAATCAAAATAACAAAAAATTTAACAAAGGATTGAACAAGATGCTCACTTGACACATAGATAATACATAAAGTCATCCCTTCTATCATGGTAGTAACTTCAATCCAAACAACTCAAGGAACAACTTTAATTATAGCCATCAATATTTCTGCATCCCAATAATAATAATTAACAAAAAATCATCTACTAGCTCTATTACAAAATTAGACATATAGCAAGTGTTTGTCGATCTTAACCTAAGCTAACTACTACACCTAACTGGCTTCAAGAAAATACTATAACTACTCCGACCGCTCATCTTGACTCCGGGGCTTTTCATTATATCACTTCAGATTTGTAGAATTTATCTATCTACAATAACTATAGAGGCAATAAAGACATAATCATTGGTAATGGTAACAAAATCTCTATTACTCACATTAGTTCTACAACACATAATTTAAACACAAACATTTGATGATATTCTATGTGCACCTTACATCAAAAGAAACATTATCTTTGTCTCTCAATTCTATAAACAATATAACATCATTATTGAATTATTTTTTAACTTATTTGGATATAAGCACGAGAGTATCCTTTGTCCGAGGCCACAATAAAGATAACATCTATGAATAGTCATTAGCTTCACAAATCACCAACCAATTACTCTTGCTTTAGTTGTTGCTCCAATTGATGTGTGGCATTGTCGCCTTGATCATCTGTCATCCATCATTTAACAATAGCTAATTTCTCATTACTCCCTTCTAACTTTCAAATCAAATAGAATTACAATTCATTGTGATGTTTGCCTTAGCAATAAAAGTCACAAGCTACCTTTCGGAACATCATTATATTTTGCTCCAAACCATTTGAAATTGTTTACATTGATATTTGGGCTCGCCCCATTCACCTCCTTTAATAATTTAGATTTTTTGTAATTTATATAGATTACTTCACCAAATATAATGACTATACCCTCTCAAACATAAATATAAAGTCAATAAAATATTTACCCATTTTAGAATGGTGGTCAATAACTTTATCAAGTCTATCATCAAAACAGGTTACTTTGATAGAGGAGTTAAAGACCAAGCATGAACAACTTACCTCTTATCCTATGATATATAATATTTTAAGTCACCACCACACACACCTCAACTAGTTGACTATGAGAAACAAAAGCATCAACATATTATTGAAATTAGTCTCACCCTTTTACACTAAGCTTCCATGCCACTAACCTTTTGGTTAGTATTCTTTCAAACTATAGTTTACCTTATTAACTGCATGCTTACCTCCAATCCTACAACACCAATCACTATTTGAAAAATTATTTCACAAAATCACAAACCTTCAAAAACTCAAAGTACTTGATTGTTTGTGTTATCTCTAGTTACACCCCTATGCATCACATAAGTTAACACTAAGATATAAGCATTACATCTTCATTAGGTACCCCCTTGAACATAATATGTTTCGATGCTTTGATCCTCAAACTTAAAAGGTATTTATATCATGTCAAGTTATTTTTTTTTAGTCCACCTTTCCCTTCCAAAATCATGCTCTTGCAACAATGCAAGCCACTACAATAACTATGCATCAATATATTCATATAAGTACATATCAAACACCCTCGAACGCATCTCTCACCACATCAACTAGTAGTTCTCCTCTAAAACTATCCTTCATTATCACTCTAGTTCAACAATACCTCACCCTCTTTACAACTTCCCCATCACTTCTATACCAACTCACTCTACAATGCTTGATGAAGCAATGCTCTCGGCACCACAAATGAGGTCTTTATCCTCTCCTTGGCCAAGTGACACCAAAGTACATCAGCCTGATTTAGTATGTGTTACTAATTCTCTATCAATTCTTATACCTCCAACATAACCTAATAATAACACCAAGCCTGAACATCTCATGACAACTTGCTCAAAAAATGATATCCAATAATCCTTTACCTCCATGCTACCACAAGTTCTCCATTGAGCCTATTGAACCCACAACCATCACCGAAGCCCAAAAATCTCTACCTGACACAAAACCATGTGTGAAAAATATGATACCCTACTCAATAATACCACATGGATCCTTGTACCATCTCAACATAAAAAATATCATCAATCGTAAGCAAATCTTTCGAACTAAGCAAAACCCAAATTGATCCATAATAAGATACAATACATGTTTAGTAACCAATGGTTTTACCAATGATCAAGTGTTGATTTCATAAAAACATTCAATCCAATTGTTAAACTAATAATAATCTGACTCATCGTGAGTTTGACTATTACTCAAGAATGGCATATATGCCAACTAGTAGTTAACAATACTTTCTTAAATAAAACATTAACTAAAAATATCTTTATATAACAATCTTCTAGCTTCATCCACCCTCAATATTCAAGTCATGTTTATAAACTACGAAAAGCTATTTATGAACTTCGCCAAGCTTCAAGAGCCTGATATACTGAACTTGGCTCATTTTTTATGTCAAGCGACTTTGTCTAACTTCAAGTCTTACACGTCATTTTTTTCTACGATAACAAAAGGAAAGTACTATATATCTATTAATTTATGTTGATGATATTATTTTAATATAAACTTAATTTTATAAGAGCATGATAAAAGATCATTATAGAGATAAATATAAAATGATAATATTCCTTACATTCTCAAGATTAGAATCATCAATAGGTAAAATCTTTTTTCCAAACCATGTATAAATACATGTCACCTAATAACAAATTCTTTAGGGTTTCTGCACGTTGTAGCCGTTGCGCTCCGCTGCTAATGCACATCGCTGCCACTGCATCCTGCTGTTGCTGACGCTGCTGCTACTGCACGTCACCGTGGCCGGATACCGCCGCTGATACGTGACGTCGCCTGATCTGCCCAGATAGAGCGCCGCTAATTTGGCGGCCACAGCTGCTGCTCGCCGCTGCTACACGTCGTTGCCGATTGACTTCGCAGCCTCTGCACATATCGGTGCCGCTGCGAACCGTTGTCGCTGCTATTGCACACTGCCGCGCTTCGCCACCGATGTGCGCGCTCTTCTGCAGGTTGCCTCTGCTACATGCCGCGCTTCTGTAAGTTGCCGCCGATGTACGCCGCTAACTCTGCTAGCCGTCGTTACTTCACGTCAGCATCGAAGCGCACCGCGCTACTGTCAGTTTCGTATATTTATTGGCTACATCAATAGAGCATCACGTACTCCGCGGAACATTCTAAGAAATAATGATGTTATCTTCGACCGCAAGGCCCATCCATGTGTTCACGTAGCCCATTTCTTTTGGGGTCAAAATTAGCCCCTCAATGTCTACGTTTACACCATTAAAGCAAACAAAGGTAACATTTTCACCCTTAAATAAATCTAACAAAGGTAACATTTTATCTTCTTTCTTCACTATTTTTGTTTGACAACTCCGCCACATTTCTATCACAAATTACCCTCTCTTAGTCTCTACATAGTGTGTGCACACCCTTGCGCGGGAGGAGCAAGCATGCAAATTGATGGTGAGAGACAAAGCAGGCAGCAGCCCTTCCAATTCTCTGCGCTACATTTTGGCTGTCGATGGTTAAACACGTCGGGTTGTGTTTGCCATGCATGCATGCAGGCGGGAGCGATAAAGGTGGGGCCGCTGGGGGGTGCGGAAGGAGGGTTCCACCGGGACATGGGACCCGCGGGCCACATCATGAGCATCAAGATTGGCTCTCGGGGAGTAATCGACTACGTCGCCTTCGCCTACGTGTTCGAAGGGACGACCTACGAGACTGTCCGCCATGGAGGCCCCGGCGGCGGACTCAACGTGGCATGCGATGTTCTTCTGCCGTCCAAGAAAGCAGTGATGACGTCAAGCTAACATGAGAGATAAGATAACTCAGACATCACCAACAACACTTGCTATCCTTCACCAGAAAGCTTTTTGACACCTCATGATCTATTCCGTAATAACCCTTTTTCTGTTGTAGGTTGATCTTTCGGATGAGGAATACATGAATAATATCTCGGGATGCATCGGAGAGTTCGCCGGAACTCCTTGTATAACTTCTTTCAACCTTCCTGTGCAAGAGAGAAAGATCGTCGGCTTGTTTGGGCGTGCAGGAAAGTATCTTAAGGCAATTGGAGTCTATTTGATGCCTAAGTAGCAGTTCAGCTGAAGGATTTCTACTGCCGTTATATGCTGTTGAAGTTGTGGGTTTCTGTGTTTGCTCATATACCTCAAAAAGTTGTGCTTACAAGCATGAAAATATTTTTTGTTTTCACGCTTTCACACAAATAAATCAAAAAATCAAATGGTCGATCAATGCGTTCACACAAATATACGTATACATGTGTTGACGAACAACATCATACGTGGTTTTGATTGAAGTCTCGAATCTGAAAGAGATGAAGCATGTGATTCACATGCGATTCACGATTACCATTCAGTCCTGCACCATCCCAACCATTACCCCAAAATAGTCAGCAACTTAGTTAACGTGTCTCCATGGCAGGATCAAACTGTGTGTAGAGCCTTCCGTAGACTGCGAGTCCAACAGAAGAGCCTCCCCTCACTCACCGTGGTCTTATAAATACCTCTACCCATCTCTACCTTGTACGTGTGCATATTGTGGCGGAGGAGGTGTTCATCAAGCTCGCAAAGTTCAAAGCGATGGTGAGGGATAATAATAATTTGCTTGCTAGGGGGGAAGCAGCAGCAGCAGCTGAGCTTCTCTCTCTCTCTCTCTCTCTCTCTCTCTCTCTCTCTCTCTTTCATGCATGCATGCTTTCGTGCAGGCGGAAGCAGTGATCAAGGTGGGGACCTGGGGTGCGAACGGAGGGTCCCACTGGGACATGGGGCCTGCCGACCACATCAAGAGCATCAAGATATGCGCCAAGGGAGTAGTCGACTCCATCGCCTTCATGTACGTGGTCGGAGAGACGGCCGAAGATACTCCCCGATATGGAGGCCCCGGCGGTGCACCCAACCTGGCATGCCTCCTGCTTCACCTCCGTTTGCCTTTTCACCTGCTATTAAATCCCTTCCATTAGTCATCAAAGGAACATAGAACACAAACAGTAGTGATTCGAGTGGGAACCCTACCGAACAAGAACTAGGAATAGTATGAATGTTAGTCCATACTATCACTGCTAGACTACTTAGACATCACAAAAATGGCTTCTTATCCTTCGCTACAAGCTTTTTTACACCTCAGTATTCAACAACGTAAGAAAATGCAACAAAAAAGGAAGAAAGAAATCATGTGCATGCTTATTCCTCTCTCACCATGAAATCAACACCTCGATTATCCATACGAACTCTGTGCCGTTGCAGATCAAATTTTTTGACGAGGAATACCTCACTGCAATCTCGGGATACATCGGAGAGTACGGTGGAACTCCTTGCATATCTCAGCTCACATTTACCACTAATATGGGAACCTATGGACCGTACGGAGATGGCGGCGGAACTCCTTTCAACCTTCCTGTGGAAGAGGGTAAGATCGCGCGCTTCTATGGACGTGCAGGTACCTATCTTAAAGCCATTGGCGTCTACTTGAAGCCAAACTAGCAGCAGCTCAATGGAGTGGAATTGAAGCTGTCTACTACTCGGGTGATCCCATAAATAAAGGATGTCATATACTACCGTTGACATCTCTCGATGTTTGTCTTATGTTTAAGTTGTGTGCCTAAGTATGTCGTTGTGATCCTACAAATAAAATGGGTTGTGCTTATTATGTGACTCAATAACTTACAGTATCATGCACCTCCTTATCTTTCATTAGAATGCTTATATAGGGCCGTGATTATTATGTGACTTTATCGTTCTATTCCTAATCTTTTCCCTCATGAGACCAAAACGTAGCTATAGATTATATTCTAAGCAAACTTAAGCAATAGATATCTCGTTCGAGGTAGTAGATTACGTACACATTGAGTTGCTTAAGCTTCAGAATTATATATGAACTGATCATATGTTATGCCTTCACGTTGACTGAATTTGTGCCACAGTGCACTAATCAATAGGATGTCTCAATAGAAACTTTAGACGATAGTTCTTAATGAATGCTAATCTTCTCCCGAATCTTTGTATAAAAAAAATCTGAATAATTTATGTTATTGATATTGCGAACATTTCTGCACTATGTAAGATCGATGAATCCTAACTAATGACAAGCAATTGGCTTTTGGGTAAAACCCACTTCCCTATACTACAATTATTCCTTTGGCAATTGCTAGTGCAGTGCAGTCTCGAAATACTGATATAAAAAGTGATATTTTTTTCATGATTTCTTCAGTAAAGATGATTGAAATTAACACCAAAAGAGGTTTAATTTATGAAGTGGCTTAAAGCTCATGAAGAGAATATTTCTTTGTTAAGAGCTTAATTAACTGTAGATGACTACTTATCCCAAATGGAAATTAGGTGATTAAATCCTCAGAGACTTGTAATGAATGCTAATCTTCTATCAAATTACTTTGAATCTCTAATATCTGAATTATTTAAAGGCTATATTATTCATAAACATAATCAGCAAGCACCAACATAATTAACCAATGGCTTTGCCCCCTCTTCCAGTTGATTGTGGATTTAATAAGGGTGAAGAAGGCAATAAGAATCTCATTAGGGATTCCTAACTACTTCAAATATAGATGCAAACCCACACACTACATACATTAATAACATGTTGAACAATCTATTAAACACACCAACAGGGGGCAACACAGACATGAAAAGAGATAAAAATAAAACAATCAAGAAATGATGCTGACAAACATATATATCACTAACATATGTGGAAGCACAATACACATGCAGATGCACCACTCGATCCAAACCCAGCAAGGTGTTTGTTGTTGTCACTGTGCTGTGATGGAGGAGGAATCTTCAGCTTCTGTTCTTGCATTTCTCCATGGCTCTTGGGGCTGCAATTAGGAGATCGAAGCATTATGCTTTTCCAAAGAACGTACAAAGATATGCATTCATCAAATTTTGATGATGGAGAATGATAGCTAACATCCATGTCAAGTTGACGATTGATGAACAAGAAGATACTCACCAAGTCCAATGGCTTCTGATCCCTTCATTATCCTCAGACGCTTGCAGGAGTCAACAAACATCCTGGACCAAGTTGAAATGGAGTCAGTGATGCAAGTTTGTAAGAACAACTGAGACAGGATGATCACAAAGATTTCAATGGCCTGCAGTTCCCTCGACAACATAGAAACGTACTCCCATGGAACATCTCCGACGAGCATCCAGTCGCCATCCTTGTCTTCGTAGGTTGGCACATACTCAGATCCATTCAGAAGATCCATCACCTCTCTCTCGTTCATGAAGTCCCTCCCGCTCATCCCCTGAGAGCCACAGTTTCCTGACAATTGAACCGGGGAAATCAACACTCTCTATCTTGCATGCTGTAGAGGTTAATTATTGTGTCTATTTGGATACAGCTTTATCACATGCTTTATACTAGCATTATAGACACTGAGCTGGAAACGTATGCATGCAAAGTATTCGACACCAAAACATAGTTGGCTTGCATGAATGCTGTGTTCTGGTAGGGATACAGCATTGCTCATAATTGGTGGGTCGTCTCCATGTGGCGAAGCAATGTGTGCTGCCAACCACATGGTGTGTCTCACACACACTGATTCCCTGATTCTGATGGATCCAACGGCGGACATCACTGATGCATGCACGTAGTTAGGAGATTGATGAAGCCAAAGATGTACCACTGGTGAAGGAGCCGAACATCTTCTGCAGGCCCATGGAGAGCTCTTGGTAGCTTCTGTACATCTTCAGATCCACCTTACGGAGGTACGGAGCGCCGTCCATGCTGACCTTGACGAAGGCAGCCACCGGGTTGCCGGGCTTCTCACCTCCCTCCTTGCTTCCCTTCTCAGAGTGAGCAGAGAGGATGTTCTTCCTGAATGATCGAACTGGAGGCCAACCCACAACCTGTGCCCTGATGTTGACCACATATAATGATAATGATCAATCATATGCCCTGAATTTGTTGCTGTAGTTGTGCATATATATATAGTAGGATTATACTGACACCCTATCTTCTGATACTTTTGACCTTTACCTTTGTAGTAGCCAATAACTCTCTTTGAGATGTAAGATCAAGAAAAAAGCAGCAACTTCTTCTATCCAAAAGGAATTGAGATGTGTGTTCTTTTTCTTGTCTCAAAACCCAAAGTTAATTGGTGAAAAAAGACTGATTACAGAAGATCTTGTTTACTGATCACAAGAGAACAAAAACTATGTATTTGTTTGATAGAATTATCAAGAGAGAGAGAGAGAAATCCATGATCTTGGAGATGGCATCTTTTCAACTATGAGAACAAAACCTTTTCAGCAAAACACACATCGAACATTAGAGAGAATTGGGAACATACTTGGGAGCAGGTGGCTTCTCGGGATCGCTGCCACAGAAAACACCAAGGTTCCTCTGGCTCGGCAAGCTGCCTCTCGCTTTCTCTATGATCTGTTCCTCTGCGTCCACCGGGGTCTTAAGCTTCAGTTTCAGATCGATAGTCTCAGCGAACCCCCTCTTGCAGGAGTTCTTCGCGGCCTCGGCTTCCCCGCCGCCGCCGGGCAACCCCAGGCGCAGCTCGGTCTCCTCCAACCCCAACGACCCACTCGCCATCCTCCGACGACGACGACTCTCTCACCCCTCCAATCTTCTTCTTCCTTGCTTCTGCAACGCTTTCACTGGAAACAGAGTAAACTAATCAGAATCGAAAGGTGGTTTTTAGAGGGGGATTTCTGCTCTCTACTTTGCGCGTATATTTGTAGAGTCGGTCGTACGCTCCAACACTTCTGAAATCGCGACACGTGCACATGTCAGCGTGTTGGATCTCGAGGGCTTTGTCGGGAAACCCAAAAAAGAGAACAAGATAATCGTCTTACTATTCAAATTTTACTCGCTTGACTACCTTTCTTTTTACTTGACAATATAGTGGGCTCCACAGGTTGTCGAATCCCCTTCCGAGTAACTCAGATAGTGCCCTTGGTGACGACAATTACAAGTAATTATCAAATGGAACTGCAATGTTCAGTTTAATTATAAATAAAATAATAATATATTTATATTTATAATATAGCGATCAAGCATTGGATTTCAAGATATAGAGATTTTTTTTCCCTTAAACACTAAAAACATATTTTATCATTTTTGAGCCTTTTGATTTCAAAGAAATTTTATTCATAATCATAAAATTGAGGGCTGAGATGTAGTTTGGAAGGGTTGATGAATCTTTGACAAGTGGGTGATGTCGGCATATCTAATTGGTCAAATTAGTCAATGACTAATTAAATAAAAGAATTACTTATAGTTATTTTTAGCATCTCGATATTTATATTTTTAAAAACTAGATCTCTATACTTATAACTTTGTTTCTTCTCACGTTATCGATTCTGCTAATGAAAATATTGTATAGTTTATCATGGAGCATGTGTTGACTTTCTCTCACTTCGGTTTATCACTAAGCACATATGATATTTTTATCAATAAAATCGACGGTGTAAAGAGAAACAAGATTAAATGTTTTACTTTCGTAAATAAAAGGATCCCAATGTAACTTTTAAAAAATATAAAGATCAAAATAATAGAAATAACTAATTATATAAATAATTTATAATTAGCCCTAAATAAAATGATATGTCTTCGTTTAATGTTTTTGATGCATTAATATATCATTAGTTACTTCTGCTTTTGAGTAAGTAAAAGAACTCTACAGTAGCTATGCAAAAGTTGGAAATGTAGCATTTTTATTGCTTTAAGCAATGGATGCAAGTGAAGGATAAACGAAGCATGCATCCACCATTTCTCTTGTCGTCATCCTGCGTAGTTATTTCATGTGCCACATACTTTGAACACGCTATTACGAGGATTCGTTGGCTGTAGACAAGGGCACATTGGTGCTGCATTATATAAGGTTGGTACGTGGGATCACTCACCGAGGTGCATGAATTGATAGATTCTCACTAGGGGATGTATGTAGACTTAGGACAAGACAATCCTATAGTTAGATTCTATCTTTTAACTCCAAAACTTAGATGCTAACTTCAGTTGAAAGTTCTCCTCACCAAATCTTGTATGTACAATCAATTTCTGCAGTGAGTTCCTTCTTTATTGCTGGTATTTCCCCACTTTCTTCCTTCTTTATTGCTGCCATGGGGGGATGAACTGTGCAAATTGTGCAATACTGAAGCGCGAAATAATGTGTGTAAGAGCAGTTATTGTAACATCATCATGAAGTAGAAAGGAAAAAGGAGATAACAACAAATGTAGCTACAAGTTTCATGACATTTCTTAAATGATCATAAGATAATGCAGCTTTCAGAACTTTGCTTTTCTGTAGTTGCTTTATGAGACAGCCAAATGCATCATTCACCATCCTACAGTAATGCCTTCTGTACTCTAAGTCATCCTTTCTTGTGGAGGAGTGCTGAGAAAGGTAAAGGACTGCCATGAGATCAACATCATGCTCTCTCTAGGTCAGATATATACATGGCTAGAATAGCTTAATGTTGACTGCTTCAGCTACACAGCATGCAGTTGCTTCTCATTCTTTCTCTCTGGATCCTTTTCCCCATCATTGTGGAGTGTTGTTGTTTCTCAATGCCAAATATATCAAACCAATCCACAAGCTTATCTTATCGAAGGCCATCATCCAAGATTGATTCTTCTTTTCAGCTAGCATTACATGCCCATAACTTTTAGCATCAAGTTCCTTTAATTTAAGATAACAGTATGCAACTTTCTTGCCTTCAGATGGTGTAGCATATGATTGGCAACATCATAGATCATGTGCTATTAATTGGCTTAAGACAGTCATCAAACTTTGAGATGGTATCAGAGCATATGAATAGGTGTGAGCACACTTAGCGCATATGTAATTAGCCGAGGAAGATGTTGACAAGGAAGAGAAGCGAACGAGATGAGACAATGAGTGGCATGCTGTAGTTTCTCTCCTGCAAGCAACAAGACATCACCTTCTCATTTAATATAGTGAAGCAAAGAGAACTAATGGCATAGTAAGATAGCCAAACTTAGGGTTTGGCATATGTTCTCTTTCATGTTCCAGTATGTTCAAACTCTTCTTGTATACAGTAAGACAGACAACATGTCAGTGTTCTCTACTATAATTTGACTCAAGAACACAGTGCCTTCCCCCAATGTAGTTCTGATTCAGTGGACAATGCTACTTCTCCATCTCACCATATGAAGCAATTCCCTTTACCCAGTAAGTTCCTACAAGTAACAAAAAGGGTGGCTGGCCATTGATGTTGGCTTCCCTTCTTCTCCAGACAAAGTTAGGGACGCTGGTCACGATTTCATGTAGCGATCTTATAAGAGCCCCACCGATGACGCCAAAGGAGAACGCCCGGGCACCGGACACTCTGTGTCGACATGTCGACGTTACATTGCTTCGGCTGGAGAGGCCATGCTCTTCCCACAGTCAGCTATTGTTCGGCTTCACTTGTCGAGATGTGGGCACTGATTGATCGTTTCTATGGCAGAGCATGGTCACACGTTGCTCCTCTTCTAAACATGCATCCTTACTTGTTACCTGCAGGAGGAAGTGCAGATTGGAACTGTGACATGATGATTCCCGGGTTGAAACAACAACGATATCGATCTTGGGGTTTAGTAAGATGATGATCAATTTGGTAAGGAAAAGTCAGCCTTAATTACGAATCAAGGTTTTTCTGTAGTGTAAAAGAGAGAGAGAGTGAGAGAGAGAGAGAGAGAGAGAGAGAGAGAGAGAGAGAGGAGCATAATAATAGTAATAATAATAATATTATTATTATTATTTTTCTATTATTAAAGACGATTATCGAAAAAAAGGGAGGAAAAGAAAGAGAGAGAGAGAGAGAGAGAGAGAGAGAGAGAGAGAGAGAGGAGCATAATAATAGTAGTAATAATAATAATAATAATAATAATAATATTATTATTATTATTATTATTATTATTAAAGATGATTATCGAAATTTGTAAAAGATTTTTAAAAACAATAAATGACAAGTTTATCCTCCACTTCCACATGACGGAGGGTATTAAGAATATAAATTAAGATCATATTTATAGATTAAATATAAATTTTAAAAAAAATTCTCATATTTATACTTCAACAATGGGCTTAGGCACTTGGAGATGAAGTAACATTGATTATAACCTTAATTTGTAAGAAATAAAACTGTAATGTGGAATAATTTAATTCCGTAATTGAAATCATAAATATCATAGATCTAAAAAAAAGAGTGGATATCCTTTAGATACGATAATCAATAAAAATACCTTTGTTATCATGAACTATCTCTATCATCGCAAAGCATCATTGTAGCACCATATAAATTTGCATAGGATCACTATAATTGATGAAGCAGAGATATATCAATAACAGATACGAGAAAATATTTTATGATGTATCGATCCTTACGAGATCTTATAATCTCCTAAGATATCCTAAGGACTTTTTTTTCTATTAATCAATCATTTTAATTTAAATATAATTAGATATTTAATATATCTTAATCAAAATTAAATAAAATCACATAATCTAACATAATTACTGATCGACTATCGTCCCTGCACATAAACACATTACAAACAACATAAAAGTCGAATCCTCAACATGATGAATATTTGATGGAAGTTGATTGAACACCCGAAAGACTCAGATCAGTGGGTAAACATCGGCAAACTCATGGGAGTGCATTAATGCAAACCAGAGGAGTGAAGCAGGATACAAAGTTCATTGATGTTATGAGTCGTCCACTAAGCTTCATGGAATGGAAGGATCGATGAAACCTGCAAGAAGAAGAAGATGAGTACCTCCACGCTAATCTATAGCACTGTCCACATGAATCAAGCATAGGAGAGAGAGAGAGAGAGAGAGAGAGAGAGAGAGAGTAAAACAGGCTTTAAACGGGCCATGTGTTTTGATCTCAAATCAAAGCAGGCTTTCGGCTAGTCATGATGATCATGAGATGACAATCATATATATATATATATATATATATATATATACAAAATATACTTATTATTTGTAAATTTGATTACTTTATTTTGTTAGAATTCTTCATCAAAATAGGTTATTTGTTTCTTTTCTTTCCCCATCTATTGCATTTACAAAGATAACAAAAGAGAAAGGTGTTAACTTAGAGAGTTGAATTTGACTTGTCCATTTTTCTAAACCATAGGGACATGAGAGAAGCACTTTGACAAAAGGAAGAAGAACATGTAGAGGAAGAGTGAACTTTCAGTATGTTGATATTACATGGTATTTTTCTTAATTACTATATATTCATGTCATAGAAGATCATATCTATAGTGCTTTTATATATTTTTACTCAACTAGTCAATAAATACACTGCACAAGAAAAGCAAAGAGTGCAGATGGCAAGATGGCCAGTAGGCTCCAGTTCAAACATGAAATGAAGTTGAAAGGTGAGGAAAAGATCTCTATCCATTAGATCAGCAAGCCACACCCCAATAAAGCACAAACCACTAAGGAGACAAGCACCACTTAACAGCAAGAATGAGTGCATGATAGAAAAATATAACATCGCGATCATTATCATCAATGATCATGTCAAACTTGCTTTCCATTTCTATGAAAAGTGTGTAAATCCACACTCATCAAGCATGCTGCCCACTACGCTACAATACAGCAATCCCCACCCAAAAGTAATAAGCTTAGTGCATTACAGTACCCGACAACAATTAAGAGCAAGTGAGCACTTTGGCAGCTAACCTCTTTCACTTAGAGATACATTGAGATATTTAGGTAATCGAGTAGAATCTTTACCGTGGGATTGTAATAATAACACCTTCATCAAAAGTAGGGGAAAGTAAACAGGAGAATGACATCATCTAGCACTTGCGCGACACACAGGACCTTTTAGGTCACATCCAACATGCCGTTGAAGGTCGGAGAGTGCTGGTTTCTACATACTGATGGAGACACATATTTGCTGTCGCTATAGAGTTCTTGTTGATTGCTCGATCCTATGAAGGGGTATTTGGTTCAGGCTTGACTGTCTTGGATTCAGATTGGTGATGTGTGTCGAGGATTGCCATGGCAAGTGAAATTGGCATCATGCAGAGGGATTTGGATTGAAGGAATTGCATTGCAGCTCCAATATCTTCTTCCATAAGTTTTGCAACTTGCCGTTCTGTACCATCTGTTGACCACTTCTCCCAAATATGCTGTGTGCTCCCGCCCTCACTAGTTTCCCCCTTCACAAGTATATAATGGAACCAGGTCAAACTATTTATAAGACAGTTTAATCGGACACCCACCTACATAAAGTATCTTCTATAAAATTGTGCATGATCATCGTGAATATGTAGAAAATGTCAACAGGCATGTAGAATATATGATGGGATGAGAACATGATAATTGGGAAATGCTTTGCCACTTTACAATTGTAGAAAACATCATCCTATGCTCGCAGGGTCTAGGGTTTAAAGATATGGAACGGTGTGATGGGCTGAAAATTTGGAAGTCAACATTCCAACTGACTGTGTGTACTCCATTAGTAAACTAAAAAGGCTTTTATTTAAACATAAATAATGCTTCAGATATCAGCAGAATGCTTGGGGTTAAACTCTCTATTAAGGTTTAATGACATAAAATCTACCAGAGTCAAAGAAAAACGAAATCATTCCATATTCTCAAGTTTAATTATCAATCATAGCAGCAAGCAATTCTTTACATCAACTCCTAAACTCCTCACGTTTGCATCCATTAGTTCCTTGTATAATAAAACCACACAGCCGTGCTCCCTATTCACATGAGCTCAAGCCACATGATAAAAAAAGGTTTGGCCTCAACTCAATCTATTTTCTCAATTTCAGGCATGCCTATGAGCCTTTTTATGCAATGCCTCAATTTGTGGCACATTATGGCAAAAGCACCATCAAGAGCAATACATTGTTCCCAATTATCTCTGGTCAACTACATGAAGATTTTTCCAAAATATAGCTCCCGTTAAGGAAAGTGTCACTGGATGATCAAAAGTCATCATCTTCCCTATATATCTGGCCCCCTTTTTTGTTATTCCAGGCTTCCACTAATTGAACTGATTCACTTTACCCTAACATAGCCTATGCATTATTAGTTCTTCCATGGAGCAAACCACTTTAGATGGTATTCTTTATTATATCTTTAATTAGTACAACCAGTACCTTTCTTTCTACTCTACCTTTCAACTAATGTCCATGGGATGTTGACATTGCTTTCTTCTAACTTTCTTATTCCTTTTAACTTTCAATATGTTCTTAAATAATAACCTGTTTTCACATTTAAAGTCCACCAATTAGTTCAAAATTTTCCTGTTACCCTTTGTTTCCTCTTCAAATTTCATACACATACATCTAATACCAGCATTTATGTGACATAGTCAAGTTTTTTCCTAAGCACAAACTATACATTCAATTATCCTGTGCAACAATAAAAGATATTAGCACTAAAATCTGCAGTCGTTTACCTTTAGATTTTTTTCAAAAAAATTCGATCCATGAGTTAGCTGCCTATGCACATGCAATATATTATATAGGACATGAAATTCAGCTACTACTTACCTATTTGAACTAGGAATCAACAGCAGATAAAGAAAATACACAGAAACAACTTACATGTATATTAAGAGTGACCATAGTAGTCCCTAAAAACAATGATTTTATCCACCAAATGGAGTTTTGAGCTTACCTCAACTGACACTGGAATATCAGCTACCAGCTGGGCAACAGCACCTGCACCACCTAATCTGCTCATGCTTAGGACCTGCCATTAGTGAATAAAAACAATAAAGATCCACTTTCAAGAAAGATTTACTAAAGAAACGCAAAATCTGAAAAGAAACACTTAGTTAACTTCTCAGATCTCAGAATATGCTCTTATTTGAATTACTGAATGTAAGGTTCAAGGAAAGACATACATCGTGTGGCTTGGGAGAAATACAAATAAGAAAAACATCTAGACAAAAACAATAATAGCACAAAACAGAAGTTTTGAGCCTCAAAGCAATTCTTAAATTTACCAAAAATCAGGTAAACTTCACATTTATTCCACCTGGCTTGGGTATTTTTCATCAACCCTCAAAAACTGATGCAGATGGAGTATCTGAAATTAATACAGCAGATCTAGGCTAGAGTTTACAATAAATCCTCTTTTATGTTGCTTCAAAATCATAAAAATTAACTTTAAGTATGTGTTAGTCTAGAATAATATGCTATCCACTGCAGATGGCTGTTTTTTGGAACAGAAATAGAGGTTCTTGACTCATTCAAGCTATCACTAACTTCACTTCTGATTAATTTACTATAGTTGCAAGCTATAGTCACTCAAACAAAACAAGATGGTAATATTATTCAGTTAACATATAATGATCCTTTAATGTGGACTCAAGAATAATGACCAAGATATATAGATGTTTGACACAGTTAAAACATATATAGTCTATAAGAAGCTCAAGAGAGAGAGAGAGAGAGAGAGAGACTTACTGATAAGAAAAAGTATTTAAGGCAAATGTATTGTTTTACAAGGAAGCCAGCAAAAACAAGCTAAGGTTACAGCTTTAGACTTTGTCACCATCAAGTCATGAGACTTAAGATCTCCTATAATATGTTGGTTATAAATTAACAGCAATGGCGTATCTTTTCAAAATATTCCTCACTTAGCATCTTGGATGAAATGCTAATCACATTATTACAAATTTGACTAAATGCCATTAAATTTTAATATAAGAGTACATCAAATTTTGTTATGTTTAATGTTTTGAAATCGTAGCAGGTAAAAACTGTTTAACACATAAATCTAGCAGAAAAGAGACTAAAGATATAACTATAAGCATCATTGTAGTTTCTAATAAACTATATATCATAAATATTGCTCATTCAAATCAGATAACAATTACCTTCACTTGCAGCCTCAAAAACTTTACATAGTCTAGAATCTCATCAAGCATGGCTGCTCTATCAGTCTGCATATGTGAAATAAAACTATTGGTACATAGACAAGATAAAAATGTTTAGTCACTGTCAATAAGAATCACACTTTTAACAAACAGGTAATTAATCGAATTTAGAGAGAAATATTCTACATTTATCTCTGGAGATTCACCAGTCTTATTAGTCTGGTAACTAAATGGCAAGAATACCATCCTTAAAGAATGTAGTTCATTTAACTAACATGTATTCAGAGTTTTTTTACCATGTTACCGCATAACTTGGATCTGCAATCAGCAGATATTTCTCTTCACTTCATGCAAAATATAAAAATGTAATCCCAACAAAGCAACTCAGGGTCAACAATAAAAGAACCAATTAAGTTATGGTCACAATAAGACCAGACAAAAATGTTCTTCCAAATACCAGGCAGACAGGTATATGCTGACTCACATTTGCTGGTCTACCTACGGACAGATATCAGACCATATAGCTAGCTACCAATCAGTTCTTTTATTTATTTTTCAGTTATGCCGGACAGTACTGGTCATTGTGCTACCTGGTATACCAGTACCATATTGGTGGGACAGGGTGACATAACCAGTATCAATCACCCGGTATACAACCACCTGGTTGCATAGTTCACATATGCTGTTCTCTAAAATTTTCTCAACTCCCCAACATATAACTAGAATAATGAAAAACCAATCATTATTTTACTTTATGAACACTGGAAATGAATCACCAAGGGTTGGTAACAAAGCTAAGTTCTTCTCAAGGCAACCAAATCAGATTTCAATACAACAAAGATAATTCCTCTAAACATGCAAAGAAACAAATAGTTACAATTCTACGTGCTTTGTATTTTTATAATAACATAATATGCAAGATACTGACCTTATTAGTGTTGGGGACCAATTCCTGCAAAGCCCTTAGTCTTTCTGCTATTCTTTCTCTCCGTTGCTGCAACCACAAAAGGCCTGTTCAAAATGCCTTCATGCAATATGAAAATAAAAAATGGACAAAATGACAAGATATAACTAGATCATAAACACTTTATGGCTTGATATTGCTATTCTTGTTGAGTGTACTTTAAAAAAAATCCAGTTGGAATATAAAAGATGATTGACCAATGCTGATCCACTTATTTGCACATTTTCTGACAGTATGCATCAAAAAATTTCCACACAGTGTAGATCAATATTAATAAAATGCTGTTGTTCTCTAATGAAGAATGATTTCATATCCCACAACAAGAAAAAGTACAAGAGAAAAAGTAATATTTGGATCCTGGTGCTTAGCAAGTCAATTGATACTTCAGGTCATGCTAGAAAAACAGCACAAAAGATCATACCTTGCCTAAGCAATTAAAGATCTAGTGCAGATTGCAGGTCTGAATAAGCAAGGGCTAGAAAACCCATTTGAGTATAGATTTGACTCCCCAAATCCCATAGTCAGATTAAAAAATAGTCAATTGAATAACTCAATGACAGAATGACAAAATGGAGATCATTGTAAAGTTTTCCTTCTGAGATTCACTAAAAAGAATTAATTTCAATATAGGAGAGATGTTGATGGAGAAAAAATGGGGAGCTGCAAAAAAGGTACCAGACAGCCAAACATTACCCGCTCTGCAATGCTATGAGGATCTGTGGCTTGGCCACGCCTGGCTCGCACCTTTGGTCGTGGGGCTGGAGGCTGTGGCACTGTAGTGACTCCACCTTGTTTCACTTGTCCATGGAAAGCCTGTAAAACAATTGATAGAAAGAACTCACAAAAGGCATATATTACCATGTCAAACATATGAACTTTCCAAAGAATGTCACATATGATAAGCCTCTAGCCATGCACCGCATGAGAGAAGAGTGTGTCAAAGCAAGCGCATGGATTGATATGCTCCTACTGGATGAATAGTATAAGTTCCTCTTCTCTTTTTCTTTACCCTTTGGTACTCGAGTACAAAGAAGAATACACAGCTCACCAGTTAGCATCTTTGAAATGAGAGTTCACTCCGGTAAAATGTTCTTTTTTTTTCATATTAGCCATTCACACTTGAAATTGAAGAGAGAAAATATCTTCAAAAGTTTCATCCTCCAACACAATTGACAATCACAACAAATTAACAGTAATATACTAAAACCTATATTGTTTTGTCCTTATCAATTTTTAATCTAGAAAACCCAACTATACATCAATTGGTAAATTTATGTTTCCATAATGATAGTCAATTTAAACCTTAACATAACACCTTCAAAACTTGAAGTCACCACCACCAACACAAAGGAAAGATAAAAGACTCCGGATGGGCGTATTTCATGTTTGAGCAGATGACACCTTCATCGAACAAGATTCTTCCTAACTGAGCGTTATGCTGACACAACTACCACTTAAATCATTTCCAGAAAACACAATTTTTTCGTTCCATTAGCAACCCAATGGCATAAAAGAACCACTTTTTCAAGTATTCAATGAGTGACATTCAAGAATTTAAATTTCCAACCAAATCAGAAATAGAATAAGGTTTCTAGAAGCCAACGCACGTGCGGAGGAGGATTAGACCGGATTTGATGAGGATGGATGTGCCCAAAGCCCGGCGGGAACAATCCCGCCAATTGCATCGAATCCCTCTCCTGCTCCACAGCCACACCCAGTGAGCTTCCCAACTCAAATTCACCCCCAACACCAGACTGCCAATTGGGAAACGAAGGCGCAGGATTCTACACACCCAACATTAAGGACAAATCCAACGGGAAAACAAGACGAAACAAAAGAGACGATGCGCTCACCATCTTCGTGTCCTGCCCCTCGAAGAGCCGCTTCCCGGTCGAGGACCCCTGTTCCGGGCTCAGCCCCAGGGGGAACGCCCCGCCCCCGCGGGCGGCAACGGAGGACCCATCGCCGGAGCTCCGATGGAGGGCCATCCCGGCGGCCAGCGAGGCGTCATCCCCACCGCCAAAGGACGAGGGCATGGAGAGGATTTGCTCCAGGAAATCGTCGCCTAGGCCCTCCGACGGGGGCGGGGGCGGGTGGCTCGCCATGACGGCGGCGTCAGCGGCCAGGAGGTTTGGATCGAGGCGAACGCTGCACGAAGCGGGCGGCGGCTTCGGGCACCGACGACTCAAAGCGCATCCAAAGGGGCCGAGGAAGAGGAAGAGGAAGTGGAACCGTGTGATGTTGGTGGTGAAACAGAGTGCTTGTTTATATACATATATAGAGAAAGGAAAAGACGGGCAGCGAAAAGGATGTGAAGAGGGAAAAAAAGAAGCTTTCTTTAGAAAGAGGGAGAGAGAGAGAGAGAGAAATATTTCTCTTTTAAAAAGAAATTGATATTTAATTCTTTTTATTGTCAGTACAAAACAAGATTATGTATAATAATTTAATGACAATAATGATGAAATAAATGTGAGCTTATATTATCAATCACCATTTTTAATCGCCGTCCGTAGGGCTAATGCACGAATCTTGAAGCTCGGGCTTGGCTGGTCCTAACCCCGTCGGCATCTTAAGCCCGCTCGAGGAGTGGCGCTCGCGATAGAAGGAGCGAGGAGAGAGAGAGAGATGTCGTCGGTAGGGACGTCGTCGAGGGGGCTGTTGGAGATCGGCAAGTTCGCTCTGTACGTGACGGTACCCGTCGTTGCCACCTATTGCTTCGCCACAGACTCCAAGACCCTCCACAAGCTCATGGCCTTCGTACGCTCTTACCCCGTCTCCTGCTGCGCCTCTCCCCGTTTTTAGATATTTGGCTGATTATGAGTAGTGAGGGGATATATGGAAACTCTTGCTTGTGATCTCGTTCTGCCAATTTGGTTCCTGATTACTTGATTTTGTATGTGTTTGCTTTTCCTCTCGACATGAAACATTTAGGGCTTTAGGTTTTCTCTCTTAATTTCGCCTTCCAATCGTTTATGAAACGACTTGGATACACGAAAAAAAATTATTTTTGTGAATGCTGCCTCGGTACTTTGATTTTGCTTGTTTGTATTCATTTTTGCTCTCAATTTCTTTGTATTCTTGTTTGCTCTCAATTTCCTATTCGGACGTATCAAATGGAAAAAAAGACGATTGTTCATGTGTTCAATTCTCCTTTTGAAAAGTACAAGAAAGAGTGGGCTTTGAGAACAATAAATAAATATCAAACATGGGTTTATATGCCAATGGGAATCATAGTAACTGGAAGTGGTTACGAAGGATCAGTGGTTATCGATCATGTGGAACAGTACACTAGCATACAATTCTTTCTGAACGATTTATTGCGACTTCTGGTGAAGACCGATGCAGAAATTGCCCGTGGCCATGAATTGAATGAACTTTTTTCGGCCTTGGCTATCCTAATTTGAAAATTAATTGGGATATGCATCAAGAGTCATGGCACCTTTTGGTTCCAAGGTGTAAACATTCTAAACAAATTCGACTGGTGGCCCCAGTCTGTTCAACCTTTTCCAGGTCAATCAAGCTAGACACCTATCCATTCTAGCTTACACCCTTCAGTTGCTCTACGGGGAACAAAAATTGAATATTCTCATGGGTGAACAAATAAGCTGATTGAAGGTCTGAGATCTGAGATTTTGTGAGGTAAAGACTAATGCTACATGACAATTCTCACCTATCTTTTGTTCTTTGATTAGTTGTGGTTTAAGGTTTCACAATATTGTTAAATGTGAATGTGTTGATGAGTGACTGTCGATCTTCTTGTATTGTTCATCATATTAACCGGATAATGTGGCTTATTCTCTATTCATACACGACAGGTTTATGTGATGAAGAATCATTTTTTAAAATGCAAATTTCTTAAACATTTTTCTGCACTTTAGATTGTGTATCTAATCATTACAAATCCAGAATTTACTCTGCGATCATAGATGGCACTTGGACTCATGTACCCATTTTCAATACATTTCTTTCTTCTGGCCTTTTCAATGATATAAACAAATTCTTTCTCCTGTTCTTGTGGTACTTCATCATCTCAGTGATGCTTGGTTTGAGCAGTGAGGCTTTTCTGACTAAATCATACAATGTATGAGAGTTAATTTTTTTTCCCGCTTATTAAATTACAAAGTTTCAATGAAAAATAAATGGAAGGGCAGTGAATAAATATTAACAGTTAATCATCAGTTAGATTGTGATTTAATTTGCATTTGCACCATATCATTTAATTAATGTGTTTAATTTTTTGATAATGAGACAGTGGTCTGTTAGTGTGTCTCATCTTCTTGAACCAAATATATATCTCAAGTCAAATGGCAGCAAGATTTTGTGGCTTGTACAAATCTTGGTATCAACCAATATCAGCTACTTGGTTGTCTTGAATGCCTTGGATGAGTCCTGAATCATCACCCATTTGATATTTAGATAGTCATGTGTCTTACTTTTGATCAAGCACCCCTTATTCTTGGTTAAAACCCATAGCATATTTGCTAGAATAGTTAAAGGATGCAACTGCTGAAGTCATTACTGTATCCATTATCTAAGAAATAGGAGAACAACCATTTTGATAATTGTTGATTTAATGGAGATCCCATACGTTTTGTTTCTTTCTTGCTATTTACCTCTGCTGCATTTGTGCATCAATAAACTTATTTCGCCTGAACTTTGTTACTTGAGATAATTCCCAATCCGATGGCCATAATTGTTTGACCTGTTAAAGCAAGAGGCATTTTGAACTATTCGGGTAGCTTTTAGAATGTTTAATACTTACTGCATTTTGACAAAAGTACGAATATATTGGCAAAACTAAGTAGTGTATAGCTTATTTTATAAACTTATTGCAGAAAACATGAGATTAGTCTGGCTACTTGGTTAAACTTCTTGATCTGATTACCATTCCAGTCGTTTTGATAGTGGTTCTCTTTTTGTTTTGTGAACTCAGGAGAAATTCTCTATTTAACCATAACAGAAAGTGTTACTAATAATGAGCTTTATGCAGCGTTCTTATGTAGTTTATCCGCCCGAGGGTCCTCGCCCTCCTTCACCAGAGGAACTCAGGGAGATGGCCCGACAAGTTGCTCGCAAGAACAACAACCAATGAATAATTCACAGTGCAAGTTTAAGGTAACAAGAACTTCTGGTGTTGCTAAGTTACTACAACACTGATCATTGAGATATTTTTGTTGCTTGGTGCTGTGGTAGGTGTTTGCTGGCAAAAGAATGATGTTATTTGCTGGTTAATTTCAGTCTTGAAGCTGGCAATAAGTTATGTTAAGAAAGAAATTACCTTCAAATCTCAACATTTAGCTTGTTTTATCTTGATGCTTGTCTGTAATTTCATATAATTTCCTACAATCCACTGATATCCAAAATAAATGAATTAATTTTGTTTTCTTTGGGTTGCATTGTTAACATGTGGTCATAGTTTGCTACAACGGGAAAAGAATCCGAAGACAGAAAACACCCAAACAGGAAATTGTCATAGAATTGGAAGGTTTAGGATATCATAGAAACTATAATTTGATTGTAAATGCTCTGACTCTCCAATTGCCTCTGATAGAAACTTTGAGGTGCTCTGTAAAATACAGAGATCATGATTCAGTCGTGGCATTAGAATCGGGAGATGAGATAGATGCTTTGTTTCTGGATGTTGAACGTTCCAAGGAGGACAAGTCTGATATGGCAACTGTGGGATGGGTGTGGATAAGAACTCTGACTTCCTTGGCCATATTATAGTCAACCCCTGGACTAGTTGTTAGATTTTGACTGAGAAAGAGGAATCTCAAGGCATGAGGTGATTCTTTTCTAATCTTTATTTACATTTAACACAATCATTTTAATTTTTTCTTAATCCAATTTGACATAATGTAGTCTAATCAAACATGTGATGTGATATTTATTGCCTCCATCTGTTAGATTATATTTTCTTGTTCCTCAATCTATAATCTATATTCTTTTTTGGTTCCATAAATCATCACGACCTCCCTCTCATACTCTTACGTGAGATAATGATCGACTGTCGTGGGACTGATGTAATCATACCACCACCCATTGACCGAGTGCCGTCAAACATCAAGTTCCACCGAATCGGCATTCAAGATGTTACACGCTCGGATGCGTCGAGTGGACGCTGTGTTCTCCCAACCACAGCACAGGGTCAGCGGTGCCTCAACCAATCACGTATGACTGTCGTGGGAAATCCTTAATCAGTGGCATGACACAGGCTCGAAAGCCAACCCGGATTCGGATCTGTGGGCATATTGTATCCGACCCGATAACATCCCTATCAAGTTTGGCGCACACAGTCTGTCTGTTCTTCACAAGTCATCATCGAGAAAGCAAACTATTGCAATGGTGCACCAAAAATTGATCCCACAAGCTTTGCCGGCTGCATAATCTATTCGACATTTTAAATGATCGATGATTTTGTTTCTACTCCTCTAAGAAAAATTTAATCTCATTAGCATAGTATAATGGATCACATGCAAGTCTCAAGCATATTTATGCAATAAATTTGGATATCGGGTCCGGATCCGAGAGGATCCGGATCCGACTAAGCACACCGAGTGGTCGCGTATAAGTAGTGACCGCGTCACATGGTCGCAGGCAGGAATCTAATGGCTTCCTTCGCTGTCTTGTCTCTCTTCTTCCTCCTCCTCCAAGCTCTCCTCTTACCGCCACCTTCCGCCGCCTCGAGCTCCAACCTCTTCAGGGAGTACATCGGTGCCCTATTCAACGGCGTCCGCTTCTCCGACGTCCCCGTCGACCCCGGCGTACAGTTCCACTTCATCCTCGCCTTCGCCATCGACTACACCTCCGTCGGCTCCCCCTCCCCCACCAATGGCAAGTTCAACATCTTCTGGGACAGCCAGAACCTGTCCCCCACGCGTGCCGCCGCCATCAAGAGCAGCCACCCGAACGTGCGCCTCGCGGTCAGCCTCGGTGGCGACACCGTCGGCGGCCGCTTCGCCAACTTCACCCCTTCCTCTATCGACTCCTGGGTCGACAACGCCGTCGCTTCCCTCACCGGCATCATCAAGCAGTACCACCTGGACGGCATCGACGTCGACTACGAGCACTTCTTGGCCGACCCCGACACCTTCGCGGAGTGCGTAGGGCGGCTGGTGACGAGGCTGAAGCGGAGCGGAGTCATATCCTTCGCCTCCATCGCGCCCTTCGACGACGATGAGGTGCAGCGGCATTACTTGGCTCTGTGGAAGAAGTATGGGCAGGTCATCGACTACGTCAACTTCCAGTTCTATGCGTATGACGCGGGGACGACGGTGTCTCAGTTTCTGAGCCACTTCGATCAGCAGAAGTCCAACTACAGGGGAGGAAGAATCCTCGCAAGTATCTCCACTGAGAAGAACCCTGGCGGTCTGTCACCACAGAACGGATTCTTCGGGGCATGTAGAACTCTCAAGAAGCAAGACAAGCTCGGTGGCATCTTCATCTGGGCTGCAGACTCTTCCAAGAGCGATGGTTTCAGGTACGAGAAGCAAGCGCAGAGCCTGTTGTCAGTCTCCAGTTGATCGAACCTCCATGATCTGTGGTTGTAGTGCTTGTGTTCTTGGTGTTCTTCACCAGAATAATTCTTCACTTCATCAGTCGAGTGGCAACTCTGTATCTTTACTACAATAATGAAATCACCCGTTGGTTTGGTTCGTCTAAAAGCAAGAATCAGAATGAGGACAAAAATTCCAATTTGTTTTCCTTGATAGCGACATGTGAATAACATAATGGTGTAGCATTTAGAACATGCATATGATCCATACAAAACGTTGACCTTCTCGCATGAGACTTTTGATGGTCTCGGGTTATCAATGGCAGTAAGCTCTTCAGATAAGTTTTTGATGGATAGATATGTCCATCAAAGACAGGGATCTGTCTCAAGGCAACATTGCTTTCAGTTCTGACTATTTCATCTTATTAGTCATCAATCTCCAACCACTTCTATTGATATTTTGATGCTTATAATCTGCACACCTAACATTCATCTCAGCTGACTCTTTACCATCATTGATCAAGACAAAAGAAGTTTCAAACTGCAGCTAAAATACTCAGAGAGAGAGAGAGAGAGAGGTTATTGAGTGGAAAATCACAAGAAATTTTATCCAAAAAGAATATTTTTTTTGGCAGCAATCTGAAACATCCACTAAAAAACCTGCAGTGTGATAGAACCAGTTTTAGGATAGGATAAAGTGGCTTATGATCAGAAGATTCTACAGATATCTATTAAACAGAACCAATAAATATTATTGAGTAACATGATGATATTTGTTAGATTGAAGATGAATCTTCAACTGAGTTAATCCAAATATTACTGAAGAAATTTTTTATTGACTAATATATGCATGTTTTTAGGACATAGGATTATTATTAGGTGTTTGTGGGTTATATATATATATTTTTCTTTCTTCTTAACTCCCCCAGTGGATCATGTAATTAGAGGTTGTTAGTTTGGCAAGTCCCATCGGGAAAATCAGGCTTGTTATCTTCTGTTGGAGGTATAAATTAAGGTTTGGGTTTTGAAGTCAAATGCACCACAAGTGGCACCACAAGAAAAACTTAAGTGTTTATTTTGGGTTTAAGTCCACACTCAGTTAAATAGTTTGGGCTTACAATTTGGGTTTTTCTTGTTTAGTATTTTCGAGTGTTTTATGGCTTAGGAACATCTTCTTAAGGCATTTGTAATTGTCCCTTTTATAGTAGTGATTTGCTCCTCTTTCGTCCGTGGATGTAGGTCAATGTTAATTGACCGAACCACGTAAATCTGATGTTCTTGTCGCTTTTATCTTTCCGCTTTATTGTCTTTGTTGGGTTGCCAAAATTATCCTTTGGTAAATTTTCTGGGGCTAGCTCTAACAAACTGGTATCAGAGCCTGGTTTCAGGATCTTTTGGCAACGATGACAATAACAAAGATTGTTGTCGAGAAATTCGATAGAAATGTCAACTTCGGCTTATGGCAACTTAAGATGGAGGTCATTCTAGTTTAAGACGGAGTTGATTTTGTAATACAGGAAGCCGAGAGCATTCCAGATGATATGTCAAAAGAAGAGCTTGTAGGTATGGATAAGAAGGCTCGATCAAACATCATTCTAAATCTCTCTGACGAGGTTTTACGGGAGGTAGCTACGGAGACTACGGCTAAGAGCATGTGGGACAAGCTTAAAGCTTTATACATGAAGAGGACAATGGAGAATCGTCTCTACTTAAAGCAGAGTCTGTATATGCTTCGGATGATTGAAGGTACATTTATACTCTCACATCTTGATAAATTTGATTCCTTGATTATAGATTTGGAGAATATATATGCAAAAATTGATGACGAGGATAAGGCCCTATTACTCTTGTGTTCTCTTCCCCAATCTTTTAAGCATTTCCGTGATACTTTGATTTATGGAAAAGAAACAGTTTCGTATCAAGAAATTAAATCTGCACTGAAATCTAAGGAGCAGATAGACAGGAATATCACTGGGAAAAGTAGAGAGAATCAGACTGAGGGTCTGGTTGTCAAGGGTAGAATGTATAAAAGAGAATTTGACGGTAGTAGATCTAAATCTAGATCTAAATCCAAACATAGAAATTTGGAATGTAGATATTGTCATAAAATGGGGTACATTAAGGCTGATTGTTTTAAATTGAAAAATAAATTAAAGCAAAAAGGAAAACTTATCAAGAAAATTACTGAGTCCGCTGAAGCTAGTGTAGTATCTGATGAGAATATTGAAAATATTTTATTTGCTACTGATGACAGGACGATGTCTAAAAATGAATGGATTTTAGATTCAGGTTGTTCTTATCACATGTGTCCCAATAGGGATTTGTTTTCTACATATGAATCTTGCAATGGTAGAATTGTTTTAATGGGCAATAATGTCGCGTGTGATGTTATTGGTAGAGGAACAATCCGAATTAAAATGTATGATGGTATTATGAGGACGCTCACTAATGTTAGACATGTTCCTGATTTAAAAAAGAATCTCATCTCTTTAGGCACCCTAGAGGCTCTTGGGTGTAAATACATAGCTGAAGGTGGAGTTATGAAAGTTTCTAGAAGTGCTCTTATTGTTATGAAAGCTTGTAGGTCTGGTAGCTTATATATTTTGCAGGGAATTACTGTCACATGCTCGGTTGCAGTGTCGTCATCATCATTGTCTGATTCTGACATCACCAAATTATGGCATATGTGTTTGGGTCATATGAGCGAAAAAGGTTTGAGAATATTGAGCAAAAGAGGTCTACTTTGCGGACAGAGTACTGGGCCACTGGACTTTTGTGAACACTACATTTTTTGAAAGCAGAAAAGAGTCAGCTTCACTTCTCCGGCAGTTCACAAAACGAAAGGTACTCTTGACTATATTCATTCAGACCTTTTGGGTCCAGCTCATGTTTAGTTTAAGGGTGGTGCTAGGTATATGTTGACTTTCATTGACGATTATTCCAGGAAAGTTTGGGTTTATTTTTTGAAGCATAAAAATAATGTTTTTCTAACCTTTAAATAATGGAAGGCTTTGATTGAGAAGCAAACAGGTAAACAAATTAAACGGCTTCAAACAGATAATGGCATGGAATTTTGTGAATATGACTTTGAAGAATTCTGCAAAAATGAAGGAATCGTTCAGCATCGCACTGTTAGGATGACGCCTCAGCAAAATGGTGTGGCTGAACGTATGAACAGAACACTCTTGGAGAGAGCAAGGTGTATGATCTCAAATGCAGGGTTGACAAAGAACTTTTGGGCAGAGGCGATTAATATGGCTTGTTACGTTGTCAACCGCGCTCCTTCTGCAGCACTTAACTTTAAAACTATAGAGGAAGTTTGGTAAGGTACTCCTGCTGATTACTCTGATTTAAAAATTTTTAGGTGTCCAGCATACATGCATGTAAATGAAGGAAAATTAGAGCCTCGAGCTAAAAAATGTATTTTTCATGGGTATGCTTCTGGGGTGAAAGGATACATATTATGGTGTTCTGATCCCAAATCCCCAAAATTTGTAATCAGTAGAGATGTTACTTTTGATGAATTGTTTATGTTATCTTCCAAAGAGGATTCTACTAGTTGTACAAATGATAATGCGCAGAAGCAGGTGGAGCTTGAGATTGATAGTTCAGATTCCTTTAAGTCGAACTCTTCTACTCAAAAAATGCCAGTAGGTGGTCCCGAGTCTACTGACGCAGATGATCCAGAGGAAGAGCAATATTCCATAGCCAATGATAGACCACGGAGAGATATTCGACCACCACAAAGATATGCAAATTTGGTTGCATATGCTTTATCTGTTACAGAAGAGACAAGTGAAGTTGTTGAGCTTACTTCTTACTCAGATGCAGTTTCTTGTGATAATTCCGCTAAGTGGTTGATTGCGATGAATGAAGAAATTGAGTCTCTCCATTGGAATGGACCTTGGGATCTTACGAAGCCGCCTTCGGGTAAGAAAATTGTTGGATGCAAATGAGATACTATTGCTAAGGAAAAGGTCCTTGTTTAAAAAATTCATATGAAGGACAATCTAACTGATATGCTTACGAAGCCTCTTCCGGTTTACAAGTTTAAGCAGTACTTGGACTTGGTTGGTATTCATTGTTGGTGATTGCCCATTGGGGCTGTTATGAAGAAGGTGGAGCAAGTTTTGTTGAGACGTGTCAAGGTGGAGATTTGTTAGTTTGGCAAGTCCCATAGTCCCACATCGGGAAAATCATGCTTGTTATCTCCTGTTGAAGCTATAAATAAGGGTCTGGGCTTTGAAGTCAGATGCATCACAAGTGGCACCACAAGAAAAACCTAAGTGTTTACTTTGGGTTTAAGTCCACACTCAATTAAATAGTTTGGGTTTACAGTTTGAGTTTTTCTTGTTTAGTATTTTCGGGTGTTTTATAACCTAGGAATATCTTCCTAAGGCATTTGTAATTATCTCTTTTATAGTAGTTTGCTCCTCTTTTGTCCGTGGATGTAGGTCAAGGTTAATTGACCGAACCACGTAAATCTGGTGTTCTGATCTTTCCGCTTTATTGTCTTTGTTGGGTTGTCAAAATTATCCTTTGGTAAATTTTCTGGGGCTAGCTCTAACCGAGGTGTCTTCTAACTCTCCTACCTTCTTCTTCTCCGGCTAGTAAGTCTGATAATTTCTGATCTAAAACTATATAATAAACAGTAAACTCAAGCATTATAATATGGACAACAATTAGCTGTATCAAAGTAATGCAGAAAGGGATAGCAGTGGGAGTGATGGAACAATTCTCTGATACACATGTAAAAACTTGGGGTTAGGGCCACTGAATCATAGCCTCTGTTCATAAGAAGAATGAGCATATATATATGATCAAGGACATCTTCATGTAGATAACACTATGTGGTCATTCAAATCATTTTGTCTTGTACCTTTTGCCTGGAGGTCACTTTGTGGAATGGGTTTTCATCAATCAAATCATTTTGTGGTCATTCATGTAGATAACACTATGATCAGTTTTGAGATGCTTAAAGCTGCAAAGATTAATGGCATCAAGAGACTTAATCTCTTTTTGGTTCCTGCATTGATTTCATGACTAGCTTGGTGAGGATATATAGAACTGAGCCATAACCCACATCAAGTTTTAGTCTTAGCTTGCAGGGAATCTCATCTAATAGAATGATTTCATAGGTTTAGACCATCTTCCACAAGAAAATACACAGTTAATTGTAATTGTAGTGAAGTTGCAATAGAATGATGAGATTTATCACATTAAGTATCATCTTATAAACATAAATTGCTGCTGATGTTTGTCTTGCAGAACATAAATTGCTTATACTGAGCTGAGCTGAGACACTTTGCTCCTCTGAAATCTTACAAAGAAAGCACTGATGAACTTATGATTATGCTGAAATTTAGATTTAGACACACATATAACTACAAATGTTGATAATTCTATGCTTTGTTTGATTACACTTAAAAGTTCAAAAGAAAGATAGAAAGAAAGAAAATTTTCTAAAAAGAATTCATGCACAAAGGGAAAAATTAAAGGAAAGAAGGAAGTAAAATCTATATATTTAGGAGATTAGAATCAAAACAATGGTTAACCTGCCTTAGCACCAGAATGATTACCTGAACAAATGTTCATCATTGTTTCTATGCCACAGTCTCCAGAATTTTCTTTCATAGCTGACAAATGCTGCAGAAATGATTACTGAGAATAGTACACTAAGAACAGTATTCTTTTTAGGTAGGAAACCAGGTGAAGCTTTAGGTGTTGCAATTCTTGCTGTTGGCAGGGAATCAAACAATGACAACTTTAGAGCTCTGCTTTCCTTTGCTTTCCATAAGATTTTTGCAGCACTGTCTTCAAAATTGATGAGACTTTAATAAAGGAGGCCCAGAAACTATAATGACCTCAACAACACTGAGGAATGCAAGGATGGTAGAGGGTGGGAAGTTGCTTTCCTGAAAGCAATGCATAATTACTAGTATCATTACTGCTGTTGTTGTTACTCATCTCTATCTTTGCACCAAACCCAAACACATAAATATTAAATCTGATTAAAATACTAATAAATTTTCTTAATAATCCAAAGCTGTCTGAAGTTATTTTTTCTGCAAATTTTTATCCTAAGATAATATCCTAAGAATATTTGAAAAAAAAAATATGATGAAGACGAAACGTCTCAACGATAAAATAATGTACTAGAAAATGAATTAAAACTTAACTTCATGCATAAAATTAAGTTCATAGACCTCAATACATCTCTGTCCTCTTGGAACTAATTTGGGAACATAAAATAATGGTTAAATAAAAAAATAAAAAATCATGAAATTTAATTAATGGATAGAATGTGGATCAAAATAAAATGAAATCAACAATTGGTATCATTTAGGATTAAGAGATGAAAATTTGGAGGCTTTCCTCTTGTAATAATCTCTAACAAAATGCAAGCAACATTTACATTAAACTATGGTGTGCATGGTGTGGCACTGAGCCTTTGAATTGGGAGCCACTGCAACTTTGCTGCAAGTCCTCGAAGGCAGGGATGGTTGCCTCCCAACGTCCCAAAGTGAAAGGGAAAGCAGAGTTGCAAGTCTCGAAGTCATAGTAGTCCACAGGAAACAGAGAACCCCTTAGAATATTAGCACAGTGAAAGCCGGAGGCAGCTAAGAAAAGTAGATCCCACGTAGTCCTCATGGCGGTGTCTCTCCTGCCACCACCACTCGAATCGAGACGGCACGAGGCTTCCTTTCCCTTTGCTTTTGTGCTCTCAGAGTTGGGCGTCTCGGGGCTTGGGAGAGAGAGAGAGAGAGAGAGAGAGAGAGCTTTACTTTGTGTGCCCTTCTTGGTCATGCTCCCCTCGGAGAGACCACCACTGCCATGGCTTCTGCGACCCGAGAAGACAACCCCAAGTTCTACAGGGAATGCTTCGATCAGTACAATAATCTCAGTTGCTGTCACAAAGCTTACAGCAGAGAAAACTGTGATGAATATTTTATGGATAAGAAGTGCTAAGATGTGTGCATCACTTTCTATATGAAGTCCTTTTCATATATTCTTACACAATCTCTTCATGTTTAGGAAATCAAAACTGTAATAAAACCATGCAATTTTTCCTTCTTTAGATGCCACAGTAAAATATTTTGTGATAATTGGTTTGGTCTCATATGATTTATAAGAACATAAAGGTTTTATGGACTTGAATGTTTTGAATTCTTAGAGACACTGTAACAGCTGAATGTAAAGAGTTTACAGAATTATGATCTTTCATAAATCCTTCTTAAGAGTAATAATCCATCAAGTTTTGTTTCATTAGAACATCAGAGGCAGATATCATCTCCTCAACTCTTACAACTGAAACCATGATCATATATTTCAACTCTAATCTTTCACCATCCTCCAAATAATTTCTAGCATATTGAAGAGATAGCAAAATGATTCTTCTTTCCATCTCTTACAAGCATAGTCTGTTCTTTTGCTATGCTCAAATTAATTGTTAGATATTAGGATGTCCAGATTCCATATAATTGCAGTATTCTACAGATGCAGAGTTCCTCTTCTTATCAACTCTCACAAAATCCTTTTATATGGGCAAAAAAAGGGGGCAAAATTATACATATTACTCACTGAACAAAGAAAGAGGTAAAAACGCTTCTTTGCTTCCTTCGTTACTCTTTAGAGGACCAAAGCAAGGCCGGTGATGGCCTTAACCCCTGTTGCCGTCGGCCTCGCTGGCGACGGCCGCCATGGCGAAGCTGCCACCTCGGTCTTCTTCTTTGCTACTGCCGTCGCAACAGGGCTGTCATCCCCCAACTTTCCGACGCCGGATTCCTCGAACTCGCCAGAAAAATTGACGGCCGAGATCGAACAGGGGATTATGCCGCTGCCGCGGCCGCTCTTCACCCCTCCGCTCGCCGACTCCTCCTTGGCTTCCATGGCGGTCGTCCGCTGGTAGGGGGAAAGCCACTTGGCCCTCGTGTACTCGGGCTGCCTCCACGGCGGAACATGGAGGCCCTTCTTCTTCAGGCTCTGCCGCCCCGCTTCCGACGCGAGGGCGACGATCGACTGTAGCCGCTCGGGTCGTCCGACGAACACGGACGGCAGGTGATGGAGGACCGCGCGGTACGATTTGCTGGGCCGCGCCACCTCGAACTCCGATTTGAAGTCCACGTCCACCAGGAGGCGGTCACCGCCGTCGACGACCACGTCGATGTACTCGTACTCCCCTGCCGCGCGATCCACACGTCAAATGGCGATGAAGGAGAGAGGAAAGGATTGGGAAGGTAAGAAATCGGAGGAAAAGTGAAACGATACCGGCCGGGAAGGAGGGACTTTTATCCCACCGTGACTTGCAAATTGCGGCATCGTAGCCGAGGGATCGAAGCCCGTCGACCACCATCCTTCGGCAAACGTCCTTGTTCTTCGAGTTCCTCGCCTTCTCGAGGATCTTTGACGCATCCGCCAAGAGATTTCGCTCCGCTACGCTCGCGCAGGGTACCAAACCCTGCTCAAATTGCCGAGACGCGTTTGAATTCGAGTAGGAAACTCCCAAAATCGAAACTTTCGAGCAAGAAACTACCTCGATTGACTCGGCCGCGTCTCCCGTGGGAGAGGAGGAGCCCGAGGCATCGCCATCGCGGGCATCGAAGCCGTCGTCGGAGCTGTCGTCGAAGCTGGCGTTGAAGCAGTTGCAACGGCCCCGCGGCGGCTTCTCGTGGTTACCGTTCTCAATGAAGCTGAGGACCATCGTATCCAAGCACACCGAGCTCGGCTCGACGTCGCCACCGTCCTCCTCCCTCTCCTTCTCCCTCCAGTCTCCGGAGCCAGCGAGCTTCTCGGCCAGGGAGGGCCTCAGGACGCTCGGAAACTGCCGCTCGAGGAGCCGCTTCAGCCTCGACTTGGCCGCGGCCTTCCACGGGTCGCTTCTCGGCGCGAAAGCGATCGCCCCTTCCGAATCGATCGGCCGAACCTTCATCTGGAACGGCATCGCTGAAGCGATCCCCACCAAAACCCCACCTTTCCTCCTCCGCGCACCGCTCCAGTCACGCCATCTCCTACCACTGCCGAACCCTATCAAAAATCGCAGCCTATAACCCGAACACCAGGAAGAAATGACCGAATCCGAGGACCACCTAAAACAAGAAACACGAAAGAACTAATTTTTCGACACGAAGAAGCTGGAAGACGCACTGCGACCAAGAACTCGTTCAGCAGTCAAAAGAACTCCGCCATCTCACCTCACGTCCGCAAGGATTCACCTATTTCAACCACAAAACGGCGATCTCCGAGGTCACCGACGCGATGAGACACTCCCCGTCTATATTCCAGCGAGGGTCGGCGCCAGAGATGCGATTTCCTCCATTGATTCCGGTGACTGAGGTCGAACAGTTCGGGGTCCGAAGGAACGGAGTGGTTTAAAAAGGCATGGAAAAAACCCATCGCTTTTAGCTCCGCTACGTGGCGGACTTCGCCGAGCGGCACGAACTTCCCCTCTGATCATGGCGCGTGTCCATTCTTCGTGCTTCCGGTGACGCACAACCGTCCACTATGTATAAGTGTAAGACGCAAAATGTCCGAAATAGATCTAATCGATTGCTTAATTAACTAATTATCCATAACGTCTCGTTAGACACGTGAGGGGTAGATCAGTAAATCGAGACATGAGGCGAATTCCGCGGCTCGGCATTAAATTTCCTTCCGATAATGACACGTGTCTCATCCGTCCGGATGAGGCGGCGCGCAGCCGTCCACCAGATTTTTCATCGCGGACACGAAACCTCAGAATAGAATAGATTAATGTACCATTTTGCCCCTTCATTAACGAGTTTTTCACCAGCATAGCCCGCGACACGTGAGGGTCAAATCAGGGAAGCGATCATGTAGGTGTACTCGATCGATGGTATTTCAGTGAATAACGGAAGCGTAGAGGATTGATTCGTCATTATGCTCACTCGTGACCAAAATCGTATCCCGACGACCGCGATGGTCCGGCCTTTAGTCATTCACGTTTATAACGTGACTACATAAACCGTTATTTCCAATATAACGTTTTTAAGAGGGTGCGCTCGCTCGTGACCCAAGTCGCGGGCCCGCGGGGTTCACAATCTTTTGTGGTGCTCACGTTCGTAACGTGAGTACGGCAACCGTTATTTCCGACACAGCGGTTTTCTACGCGAGGAGTTGACCGCCACGGCGACGGTGGCAACTCCGGCGAATAATGGAACCGTGACTCAAGTCGTGGGACGGCCTAACTCGACGCGGAGATTCTCGAGGAGTCGAGATTATTCTTTCCGCGTGAGTGCAGGAAAAGAGAGAGAAGGAGACGACGCATCGGCATTAACTCCATGTTTGAACTCTGAGGAAGCTTCGTGTCTTTTCTGGATCGAGAAAGTATGCAGAAACGTACTGTTTGGTGTGATTTGATTTAATAAACGTACTGTTTCAGATTTTTTGCAAGAATTGTGATTATTTTTATGATTAATTTGATAGAAATATGGCAGACTCTGTTGATTGATCAAATGTTTGATAATAATGTTATTATTATTATGAAAATGAGTGAAATGACAAATAATTGCTCTAAATCTTTAATTAAGTATGATCATATCCTATACCATGAATGGCACACATCATTGGCTAGTTGGAAGTGCATTGCTTGCATAAGCATGGAGGTGTTTTACTAGCTTGCAGTGTAAGATCAAAAGCCAGAAAGATAGTTTTTGGTAGGGTGATTGACAGAGAAGAATCTGAATCATATTAGACATTTTATCTATGCACCATATAAAAATCAGACATGAGAAGAGAGGACACATGAGTCAAATCTTCTCACCAAAGCCAATTACTTTGACATGAAGAAAGCATTGCAAATAAAGTTAAAAGAAGCAATCTTTTCTATGGCCAAGAGAGAGAAAAGCAAAGTGAGAGGGAGCCTTGTGAAAGAGAAATAGGAGTTGAAAGCACTGGCTACACTTGTGTTGGTGTGTACTCCATCTCTAAGGTTAAAACAGGTGTCTAAAGTTCATGAGAGAGGTTACATCCTCAAGTTACTTTTGCTTTAAAGACACTCAGATGCCTCACTTTGATTTCCCCACAAGTCATTCTTGTACTCTTTCTTTGTATTCTTTCAACAAACAGTCAATTGATAAGCTTTTGTTCTAC
Source organism: Musa acuminata AAA Group (assembly GCF_036884655.1). NCBI lineage: Eukaryota > Viridiplantae > Streptophyta > Magnoliopsida > Zingiberales > Musaceae > Musa > Musa acuminata. The sequence continues at coordinate 45,379,364 of NC_088357.1, forward strand.
TGGGGAAGGAATGTTGTTACCTTGCTATCTTGAGATGCTCAAGTTTCCCATACATCCTCATCTCTGGACAACCAATTTAGTCTAGTAATTGTAACAAAAGGGTCAACACATTTCTCATAGAGAATAAATCTTTACTTAGTTCCAGACTCTTTACTTATATTCATTCTTCATCATAAAAAAGAAAAAAAAATTCCTTCTTAACTCAATTTAAATCCAAATTCAAATCCAAAATCCTCATATATTCCATCAGATTTTCTCTCAAATAGTTGAATTTCTTTTTTTTTTTCTTCCACCTCACCTCTCAAAACCTCAAATTACACATGAAATATATAGATCTATGAATTTCTAATCTTTAATAATGTTTTTTATCAAGGCAAAAGAATTTTCAAATATGAATTTCTTATTAATTATTCAAATGCATCCTGCCAGTAAACTTATCCTCAAAGCAACTTTTATTCAATTTTTCCTGCAAATAAACATATTTCTAATTACATATTTTCATAATGAACTGATTGTCCAGTTGTTACAAGATGGAGATTTGGTTCTTGCAGTGTATATCCCAATTTAAATCAATATATTCTTCAAATTGAAATTATATCATGAACACTTCATCAGTCAAATCTTTTTTTTGACTCCACCAACTATAAATATGGTTCTTTATTTAGGTACACCTTGCAGTCACTCATTTTGGCTAGAGATTCTGACAAAAGAGTTGGTAGAAATCCTTTTCTATCAACCTGCAATGGGTTAGAGGTAGGTGAGGATTTGCCATCATCAGGCAGGACCTTAATCATGTCAGCTAAAATTCTGCTGTTAACTGAAGTAATTAGCTATCCATCTCCAAGCAGTGAATATATCAATGTTAAAAGTGCTGTAGAACCATTTGTAAGGGAAGATTAGTACTAAACTTTTTCTCTGTGAACAGATACAGCAAACCATCCAATTCCATCTGAAGCAATTAGAAACTTGCAGAGGATTTTAAAAGATGTGGTAGGTGAGATTTTGTAAAACATGATAGTTTAATTTTAGCATCACAAGTCAGCAATAGGGATCTATATTTTATTATATTTATTTTTTATACAAATATTAAATGATAAAGATGCGATTTGATCCGATAATTTTACGATAATAGAAAGTTTTTATCAATAAATCTTACAAATTTATTAGATAAGATTTCGAATCTTCAATAAGTCTAATGCATTATTATTGAGTCAATATTTGAAGTATAAAATAGGAAACTATTATTATTTTTTAAATGTCTAAATCATTCTTTCTTCCCCTGCTTCTCCCAGTATTTTTCTCTTCCTGCACTTTTCTCCATATCATGTTTGCAAGATCAGCCTCATCCTAAATGCAAAAGATGAGTATGATGAAAACACTTAGTTTGATGCTTTTGCATGAATATAAAGGACAATCTTATTATTATTTCTTGAATCTACATACATACATACTGCAACAGAAGCAACCCTCAGCTGATCTACCTTTTTTTGACAGGTGAATATAATTTCTTGTTTCAGGCTGACAATGAAGAGATTAAGTTTGATTTGATGTGCAGGATCTTTGTGAGTATCCATGAAGCTTTTCATTTGAGAGTATCTTGACAACATAAAGCTAATTAGATTGTGAGATCTAATCAACAATTTATTAGCAGATAACCCAACCCCTCAAAGAACAAGAGATGATACTGTGTTCATCCTGAAGTGATGGCTTTGAAGCTCCAACAGGAACTGCTCTTGTGAGGCTTCAAGATTCAGCAAATGACAATTAAGTCTCCCTGATTCATCATCTGCATTCTGCAAAGGTGAATTAGAAGCTAAGGTAGAAAAGAAAGATTTATCTGATAAAAAATGTAGAGTTAAACTGAGCTTAATTGAGAAATTTGGCATGAATGTCACACAAAAAAAAAATGAAGAACATAAATCATGAATATAGATAGCCATCAAGACTTAAATATGATGATAATTTGATTTCTGTATCTTACAGGTTATATTTATCAAAAAATATATATATTTAATTAAGTGTGTAATGAATGAAATTACTGTGTATATTTGAGTAAATCTCAGCTAAAATTACTTAATTTCCCATCTTTATTTTTTGCAAGTAAAAGAGTTATTAGCTAATTATAATTGTGCACTTCAATTATCGATCAAGTATTTCAGACAAAGAAAGAATCCGACCCGTCAACCCATTGGGTTGACTTAAACGGATCGAGTCCCGTCGTTTCCTGTTGCATTGTCAAGCGCAGTTATCGGGTCGGGTCAAGATTGCTTAACGGGTTATAAGATTCAATTACGACCGTCATCTCCTGTATGTTATGCACCCCCAAAACCTCGCCCTCCACTCCGACCATGAATCAAATGGAGTCGTCTCTCCGCGTCCGCCGCTTCGAAGGGCTCCCCTCCCCCGATGAATTCTCCTCCAAGATCGAACCCGCCAATGTTGCCGCGGTACTCGATCTGCCTCCCAATCGTTCTTCCGTAGTTTCCTTCTCGTGTTTTGATTTCAGAACTATTCCTTTTCACCTCTTCACGAAAATGATCTCGGTCCAATTTTTGCCCTCTTTGTAGGTCTTTCACGGCGCTGTTAAGGATTGGAAGGCCATCTCACGGTGGAACCCTTCAGATGGAGGTCTTGACTACTTGGAGGTTAATTCTCTCTTGCTGCTTTGCTATTTCATAACTACTCTCTGTCTCCGAATAAAATCTTGAATATTTTAAAGAAAATTGTCTTTTTTTATTAATATGAACTTCGAGAGGTCAGAATGATTGGAGATGTTTCGGTTTCGGTTTTATGGTTGGGTAATTCTGTCAGTTTGTTGTATAAGATGCGGGTTGGGTGCAAATTACTTGTGTATTCTAGAAAATAGCTGGTACTGACAGCAGATGAATGAACAACACGTTCGGTGATAACTCTGTAATTACAGTATAGGGGTTTGGTTTGTGATAAGAACACAAAGAACTCCGGATAAGTGTTTGTTGGTTGTTGATCTGTTTGCTGATACGATGATTAAGAGTTTAAGAACGTTTAGTTACAACTGGAAGTGTCAGATTGGTTCAAGAGGGTCTGTTTGTGTGGATCAGTACCTCCATCAGTATATGTGATCTCAGGCCTCGAGTTGGATGCAAAAATTTATTGCCAAACTAAATTACTGAAACAACTTCTCCAGCACTAATGAAACTTCCAGATGAATGCTGCAGAATAACGGCTTCACTTTGATGTGATATTTCGATATGCTAATTCTGAAAATCCATTGTTTTACAATGTTAGGGTGGCATTCTAATGTGTTCATAAATATTGTTGTAAATATTTGATGAGGGAATGTACACTGGCTGGAGTCCTATTGGAAAGACGTTTTCTGTGTTTTTCTTACACTTTTAAGGATGTGCATTCACAAGTTTCACACCTGTAAAAATTATGGGCGACTGCTGAGGGACTCATAGGCAATTTGAATGTAAGTGCTAGATTTTGTGTGAGGCTTTTTTGAAAAAGACTGGATGCCATGGGACGACCAGGTTTTATTATTATCTTGATTGAAATTGCAATCTTTCTTTTCTCAACACTTCAATTGACATGTCACATTTTCTATGTAAACATGGGTAAAATGACCTGTGGGTACTGCCTGCTATGATCTATTTTAGGAGATCCAAAAGTAGATAACAATTTCTAGTAAAGTAGGAACTTTCATGGGCGGCCATCTTTTTTACACGACACTTTATCCTTAGTTCACAATAGTGCAATGTTATGTGAAAGATGGTAAAATAACTGCAGGAAAGTGTTGGGTCTTCTGTCTTAGAGGCTATGCTGTCAAGATCAGGGCAAATTTTCTACGGTGATATTAGAAGTCATGAGAGGGTATGATCCCCCTTCCTTCTCTCTCTCTCAATTGCTTTTTAATATTATAAATCACATATCTCTATGCACATCATGTTCATGGTTTTGACAGACTAGCTTCCTTAGCTTGGCATATCTAAATCTGATTATAGGTACCAATACCGTTCTCTACATTTATTACCTCTTGCAAGAAGCATCTCCAAAATTTGGATGTTGGTAGCTCTTTTGAGGCACAAGTCTGTTCAGAAGATTCAGACTTGGCTAACTCAGATATCCCTGGTGAACTATATGTAGCTCAGGTTGGAACCATGAAATATTTTTAATATGAATCATTTAGCACATGTAGTACAAATGGTTGAAGTTGTTCTGAAATTTCTTTGCAATCATGAATCTAAGAAATAACCTTGTTTATGTGTGACAAAATCAGCTGACTGCATCCGCAGGTTCCCATCATGAACACGGAAAGAAATGAAAGGTGTCCGTTGGAGCCTCTGACAGAAGACATCCAGATGGTTCTGCTCAGCCTTCATTTTCCTTTGTTATTTTCCTAGTATGAGACCAGATCTTTCAGTTAGGATGCATATGGACATATGTAATTGTGGTTGACTTTCTTTGTGATGTAGCCTGCGTTTCTAGGGATCAAAACTTTGGCATCGATTAACTTCTGGATGAATATGGCTCATTCTAGATCAAGCACTCACTATGATCCACACCATAATCTGCTTTGCGTGGTATCTGGTTGCAAAAGAGGTATTATCTTAGTTCATGTTTTCTTACTTGACAAAAATCCTAAATCTGTTCCAATTGGAGGTTTTTTTCTTCTTTACCTTTTTACAACTTTGTGACCATGGTTTATAGCGGTTAAAGTGATTAGTTTTTTCTCCTTTATTGCAATGTTGGTTGAACAATTTGTTTGAGAACTGGTTGAGTAAATAGATTGAGCTGTACTTTAGTAATAGATCTATTAATTGGATGCCAGTGTATGCCTTGATAAATGACATGGAACTAGATAAGCTTATATTTCAAGCCTTTCTGGCATTTCAATTGGTCTGTAGAGTTAAATGGATTACAAACTAGAATTTGCTAAACCTAGTGGGCATGTCTTGCCTTGTGACATTTTTTTTCTAACTTACCATGAAGTTTCTGATAACCATACAATTGTTTTGTCTGGATTTTTCATTTTTGACAGTAGTACATACTGCAAGTACATGTATTACACATCATACTTTAGCTTTGGTAGGATGGACTTTTAAATCATATTGGCTGGTCAATGCACAAACAGTATCGAAGTCAATCTGTGACAGAACATCATGAGGCTAATAACTTTTGACCTGATTTAAAATAAACTTCTGGTTAGATTTATCAGGTGATGGTCTGCCCTAGATCGATATGTACTTTCCACTTCGGGGACATGGATTTTTGGGAGTCACTCAAGCTGAGTGTTTGTTTGTCTGAAGTGACACTTCATGATGTAAAGACTGACAATTTGCTTGTCTTGTTGCACTTCTCTTCATGTTTGATAACTCACACATGCCGTTCTACATGGTTGTAGTGGTCCTTTATTCTTCCCACTGACAAACTTGTGTTTTTGAATGTGTATGCACATAGTGAACACAAATGATGTAATGGTTATCCAGTTAGTTCCTATAGTGGTCTATGGTGTGCATAAGCTAGATTTTTTTTTTAAAAAAAGATGTGAACTCCTTCCATCATCATTTTGTGATATTTTTCCTATATTTTGATCACGGCTTATAATTAGTGCTTGTTATATTTCGATGATCCTGCACACAAGTGGTTAGGTCTCTATATTATAATTGATGGTGCCATCATGCTTCTATCTTCACACTCTATATTTTAATAGTAAACTCAAGGATCGTAATTTCGTATCGTACCGAGCGGTACGCTATGGTATACCACTCGATATATACGTATATATATATATATATATATTTATATAATAAATATAAAATAAATATATAAAAAATAATATAAAATTTTTAAACAAGGATGTGTACGTTGCCTCGGCGATGTCGCCTCCTTTTCTTCTCCTTGTCATGTTAGACGAGGAGAAGAACGTGGTCTTCTCCTCATCTACGGCGTTCGACAAAGATGTCGAAGGCCGCAGGCATCTTCGGCCTTCGGTGAAGAATGCGGCAAAGGCTGCAAGCTTCTCCAGCCTTCGGCGAAGAAGAAGTCGAGCCGTCGCCTCTTCGTTACCTTATGGATCGGGATCATCGAGAGAGGGCGACGTCGGATCGGAAAGTGTCGAGGTTCTCCCGATTCTCCCTCTTCTTCGAGCGTCTTCTCCCTCTTCTCCCTCGACGCTTCTTCTTCCCTCGTTGCAGCCAGGCTGATACCGCCCGGTAGTGGGCGGTTCGCGTACCGTTCTACTGGCAAACCGGTTTGTACTGCCCAGTACGGACGGTATCATTCGAAATTAAAATCAAGTAAACTTTAACTTTCTTCATGAACTGTTTTGTTGATAAGCTATGTGAGTCATATCTCATTTGGCCATTTGTGTGGCTTAGGTGTACCAGTATGACACGTGATAAATAGTCATTTTATGTTTTAATATAATGTATATTGATTACACCATCTGTCAAACTCTTCCTTCTCAGCTGTCTTATGGCCCCCTTCTGCATGTTCCATATTATACCCGATGCCAGTGTATGGAGAGGCCTCAAACCATAGGTATGATGTTCTTTGATTATACAAGGAAAACTATATAACCACTTAAAATCATCATTTTTCTCTGCAGTGCTGTTAATATAGAGAAGCCTGATTTTTTGGTCCATCCAAGAGCCAAAAACTATGAGGAGCATTCCCAGAAGGTCGTTCTACATCCTGGAGATGCTCTTTTTATTCCTGAAGGATGGTAGGGTAAATTGTTTGTTTGGTTATAATACATTTTCTTACTTGTTACCATAACCTTTTACATTCATCTGTGCTATAGGTTACAATTCTTTGTTTTTGTTTTGCAAGACACGTATGCTTGTTAGTTTATTTTTTTTTCAAGAAACACGGTGCTAACTCAGCAACTTGAGGAACAAACTCTTCTTGGTAACTTTGCATCCTGGCCTACCTGGTTCTTAAAAATAAAAAGATAATAATTCTTAATTGCTATAAAACACTGAAAATATTATTAAAATCTCCAGGAAATTTTTATTTGATATACTAATAGGAGTGCTAATTGTTATTGATTGTTGAAGATTATAGTAAGTTTAGGTTAAAGTTTTGTACTTCTATCTAATGGCAATTGCCATATACTCCTTTTGGGAGGGAGAAAAGTTTATCCTGCAAAATTGACATTGCATGTGTGTGTATGGATGATGTTAGGTTGGTCATGCCCAATGTTTTTAATAGGCGCTTGGGCGAGGTGAGGCCCGATCGCCTCGCACGACCTCTAGGCGACATGATTCACTGAGGTGCTGCCTGGGTGCTCACCCGAGTGAAAGTGGCGTAGCACAAGAAATTAGAAGAGAAAGGACGAGATTGGAAGAGAAAGGGGTCTAGGTGAGGAGGGCACTGAGTTGAAAGCGAATACAATAGAATTGATCAGTGCTCTGTCACAAACGGTCGTCGCGCACCCGCAACAACTCCGTTCAACAAATCATTCGTCGCTCTCATCTACATGTACAGCTACTTGGCAGCCTGTTTTGCTTTGGTTTTGAGTCATTTTGCTTGTAAAAATGTAAGTTCGAACAAGCTGCAGCGTTACAAAGCGACCACTCACCGAACCGAGCAAAACAGCCCCAAAACAGCCCAAAACAGCTCCGTTTTCGTGTGCCGCGGGCTGATTTCTGGAATCCGCCTCCGCTCACCAAAACGTCAGCCATCTCAGCCCCTTGGAACCCCCCGGGTGGCACAGGGCCTGATGGGGCTTCGGTATAGTACCGGGCGTTGAACACTCTTTCGCAAGTTCGCACGTTGCCTTGACGGGAACTTGTGGTCGCGCCCGGGACTCGGTGAGCAGCTGTTTGTGGGCTTGCAGCTGTTCGTTCAACCTTCTAAAGCCCTTGTTTTCCCCCTCTCCCTCTTTTCTCTTGTGCACGCAAGGTGCTCGCTGAATTGCTTGTAAAGCTTCCCCTCTTTTCGCGAGACGTCGGGACTTGTCCGTCGCTTGTTCTTTCGAACTAATCAACTTTCTCTTTTACAGTTCCTTCGGGACCTGCGAGAGGTTGCAAGTGGGCTGATCTTTGCGAAGCAATATCGCAAGGGCGAAGCGCGACTTAGGCAACGCAAGCTAAGTTCGCGTCTTGGCCGCAAGGGTGCCTCACGCCTTAGGCAATTCCAGCTAAGGCCGTGACAGCTCGGCGGCAAAGACTTGATCTGTGCTTGGTGGTGGATGAGAGGGTAGAAGATGCAATAGATGGGAGGGCAAGTGATCTTGCTGGAAGACGAAAAGATAAGGTTTTGAAGGTGGCGGATGGGAGGGCAGAAGACTCGCTGAAAGATGTGATCTCTCTCTCCCCTCTCTTTCTCTTTCACGATCTACCTTTTCTCACACTCAAGACATGATGCATGATGGACGTGAGAAGTAATTAGTGCTCTGTGAAAAGCAATAAGTAGTGCCCAAGACACGATGCATGATGGACATGAGAAGCAATTAGTGCGCTGAGAAGCAATAAGTAGAGCACTAAGTAGCAATAAGTGGCATAATAAGTAGCGCACTAAGTACTAAATCACAATAAATAGCACTCTTGATTCCAATTCCGTTCTGTCAAGATGCCAATTGACTCATTCATTTCTAAATTTGGGTCAGGAATCACCCTATCAAATGCTATTGAGCTCAAATTATGAGTCAACTCAGGTATAATAGTTAAAGAATCACATTCCGTAATATATATTTCAAGTCGGCTATGGGAACACAATTTGATGTGGTATTTTTATTTTTATGATCATATTTATCTTTTTTTATATTTTAATATATATATTTTATATTTTAATATTCTTGAGCGTATCGCTTTGCTCGGGCAGGCATGTAGCATCTCGAGCGTTTTGGGATCTTGATGCATTTTGGTGCTTAGCACTTTTAAAAACATTGGTCGTGCCATCGTGAGCTCAACCTTCAAAATTCTGAAGCATGCCTCACCCTTTTTACCTATGCATAAAGACATTGGAATAGCCTTCTTATGGTTTTAAACGGGCCTAACCTATTGGCTTAGTTTCCATCTTGACCATGACTTTGAGTGCGCATGTCTATCTCTCTGTATAGATAACATTAATAATATTAATACAGACATATATAAATACACACACACGCACACACACAATTTAAATTGTGGTGAGGATGACATCATTGACCTTCCTTGTAAAATGTATGGGTGGGCATATGCAAGAGTAAGGCGAACAAGATGGAAACCAGCTGTGAAACAAGAGATGTGGAGACTCAGAATAAAAGCCAGTGAGAAATTTTATAGGCAGGGGTCAGGATGCTGCTGATGAAGACAACAATTATTCATATGAATATCGCATGAGAGTATGGGTTTGGGAGAAACAGAAGTGGAGATGTAGGAAAAGTGAGAAGGAAAGAGGAGGTTGATGAGAGCAGAAGGGAAATAAGGCCTGAAGAGGAAACATTTGGGGGTTGTAAATTGATATGTATTAAACGAGACCTGGTCTAGTTGGGTTATTTGGAAATTACTTTTCCCTGATCCAAACTGGCCCAATTGGAGCTGGAAAACTTAATATGAGCTTGCTGAAATTTTGATAGGTTCTGGTGTCCTTTTCCTTTTCTTTCTTCATATAGGTTTTCGAGTGTCTCAAAAAATAGATCTTTCTTAATGTAGTATCTAGAGTGTATCAAAAAATAAAAAAAAGACACCTTTGATAATCGAGGGGTTAATGAAAAAGATTTGTTGAAATGATCCACACAGAACAATTCTAACCTCAGTATGCATAGTTCTATGGTTCTATTCCTTTATTATGCATATTATAGTATTAAAGGCTTTAAAGCTATAAATTTCAGTATCTATTGTATTTGATTTGACAGTTAATGCTATTGTAAGAATTTATAAAAGCATAAAAGATACAGATAGGTTGCTTTTGCTGACATTAGTTTGACTTTCGGAAGACAAATTGTTGCACTGGTGTAACTTGTGTGATTGTCTTGCTTATTATTCTTGATACAATTTTGGAGGCTCGTTGCTATATTTGTTAGCAAAGAACACTTAGTATAGTTGCTGCCATGATTACGATATGTATTTCTTCTTTGAGTGAACTTGTTCTCTGTGCTTGCTTTATATGTTTCACTGATTAGGAAGATTTTAGCAGGTTTCACCAAGTGGATAGTGATGATTTAACCATAGCAGTAAACTTTTGGTGGAAATCAGACATGATGTCTAACATGTTCGAACACATGGATCCATATTATTTGAGGCGGATATTGAATAGGTATTATGTTGCATTACCCTTTTGAAATGTCTTTTCCTTGCAGTTGCTGTATGTTGTCTGGCATAACCAAACTATATGCATCTTAACCGTTGGTATTCATATCCTAATAAATGTTAATTTTTTCTATTCTTCTGAATGTGCAACTGTTTTTGTGGATATCTAATTAGAGTTTACATCTTTTTTCTCTTCTGTTTGCCTTATGGGATGGCATTTCTATCTTCCTGATGTATAAATAGATTGGTGGAGAAGGAAAAGGTACACATTTTTCAGTTTCAATCATATTATTTTAATGGTAGGAATTTTCTGTTTTGTGGAATCTTTCTGTTTAGCCTCCACTATTACATTTTATACCTAGTCTCTTGTTACTGATAAACTATCCTTTTGTCAGAATAAGAATTATCTAAGTTGACCTTGTGTCTTAGTTACCAAGTCCTTCGAATTTTCTATGCTTTCAGTTATTTGCTTCATCAAATATAGTAATGATTAATTATTGGTCATTAATTAAAAAGGTTGGAGGTAACACTTCAATAAAATGTGAAAAAAGATAAATAGGATGAAAAAGGAAGATAAGAAAAAAATCAAGAAACTCATGGAAGCAAGGTGCTTAAGGCAAAATCAAGCAAATATAAATAATTTAGGTTGAAGATTGTTACTTTAGGCGAATTCCTAGCATATCCTAGCTTGAATCTTGGGCACCATTAAGTGCATAAATATTTAGAATGTTAGGAAAATAATTTAATTTACTTCACTGTTATTAGTCTGAAAAAGTTTTACAATTTAATAGGTTCCTAAATCCACTCACATTTTGGAACTTCTATTCTCATCTCCATGGTTGTACCTTTACTTTTCTACATCAAAATCTCTGTGACACCATATCTGTATTTTTTTCTAAAGATTTTTAATATGTAGTTTGTGTCTCATGCAATCTTAAACCATGCTAGCAAATGTAATCTGTTGATCAGATGGATCAAATATTTCTTCTTTATGATCAAGTGTCTCTTCTTTGCCCCAAAGACCATCCTTTTAATCTTATAGTTTATGCTTCAATTAGCCTGTATCTGCATTTTGGATGTGAAGTTTCTCAGCAATAAATGTTTTAAGTTTACTACCCACACTTTGCCTTGTTTTAGTGACCACCTCTGTTCTAACTTAACTATAGCTGCATTTTGCCTTATTTATTTAATCACCACCTCCACCCGTAGTAGCTACAACAATATATCCGAGTCTGCAAACTACATCTTGTTTTCAATGTTTAATGGGCTATATATGAAGATGTTCTGCGAAGCATGTTAGTCTTGTTGATTTGAATATGTGATTTTTTATTGTATTTTTCAATGACTCTTGAACTGATAGGTAACTTATTGAATTTCAGTTGCAATTTAACTATGTAATCTGTTTACATTCTGCTGGGAATAGGACAGAATCAAATGTTACATGAGAGCTTCAGTGGTGGTTCCAAATTTATAGAAAATTATCAACTTGCTGATGATGCCTCAGAAGGTTAGCCTTCTTCCTGAAAAATTTTAGATTGATCCTTGCAACTGCATGACTTTTATGCATCTTTTCATGTTATTGGCCTGTAATGAACACGAGTTTGATGAAGACATGTAGACACTATATTGTCGAGTAGATTATTTTTTATTAATATATAAGTAGTTGAAGATGGAAGCTTCAATTGCTACCTTGGATGTCTAATCAACTCTGAAATTTTAATAGTTGTTTTAATCTGTGTGTGAATTAAAAGTTATCTTAGATTTATGAAATGAGGTGCAGAATGCTCTGGCTTAATATAGTGCCTTATGCCCATGGTGTGGAGTAATAGAACGAGCGTGTATCCAGAATTTATATTCTGATGGTCAACATGAGCATGCCACATGCATGCAGGCCCAGTGATGACACTGTGTATGGCTATGCCTACTGTAGTAGAGTAGTGCTTCAATCCACAGTTCAGCTTGTTGACAGGAACATGTTGGGCCATGCTTTGCTTGTGAATTGAATATTTTACTTCTGGGTCATATTAAGGTCTTTGGAGTTCCATAATATTATTTTGAAAACAACACGAGTTTTTGTATGTGGTTGAACATGCCATTATTGTGTGCCATTTGCATATAAATGAAAAGATTCATATAATGCATTCTGGCCCATGTTGAATGGGCCTTTGTACAATGCAATGACATGTAGACACAATGTCAGTTAGTCACAAAACTAGGGTTCACCATTTCGGGTATCGGACTTGTCTCGGAGATTTATCGGGCCGGTACAATATCGATTTGTACCGATGTACTGACACATGGTATGCTTGGGCATGCCAACGGGGACTCGGGCGATCTGCGTCTCGATCGCCAGTTGTACTTGTCCATACCGCCCATGTCGTACCAACTCGGACGGTACAACAAGCCTTGCACAAAATCACAACCTTTTTGTTGATTAACAAGTCTCGTGCCTACGCATTCCCAGCACAATTCCTTTCCACGAAATTGAACATCTTTGCTTGCACCTTATGAAGTTATAAATTCCAAAGCTATCATTAACTAAAAATGCTTACAGATATGCTAATAGGTTTCTTGTACATGTAGCATTGACAAGAGAATTGAGGGGTTAAAGAATTGGTCCGGACAAAGTCTTAAGTCCACTAAAGATGTGAGGGTTTTGAGGGAAACAAAGGGTTTTGAAATTGGAAGAATGAGCAGTGTAGATGAATTAAACTTGTAGCAACTATTTAGATGCAATTTTAAAACCAAAAGTAATTTCCAAGCAGTGGTGATTTTTTATCAAGAGTTAGCATTATGTCCATATTGTTGCAAATTAATGAGAGTTAAAGTTATCTTTATCCTTTTATCCATTGCATTTTAAGATAAATGTAATATTGATCACTTTGAATAGGACACTGTTGGATGCAAATACCTTTATCAAGGAACAATTTAAGACGGAACAAATGACTTTCCTAGTTTATTTGAACATATTTTCAGAAAAATAAAAATTATTAGCCCAAATTAAGAATGTTTTTTGGGAGATGACAGAAATAGATTTTTCATGTCTAGACTAAGGTTAGAAGTATTGGTTTCAGTTTTAACTATAATTTTTTGCATAGGCTCCAAATTGGTTGATCTCAAGTCAAATTTGGATCAATCAAATCCAAATTAAAAAAATAAATTTGTGGCAGAATCGATCAGAAATAAGTCCAAATTGATCAGATTTTGTTGGAATCAGCTGATTTTGGGAAAAAAAATGGCTGAATCAAACAATTTCCAGCCAATTTTGGCTACTTTTGGACAATTGAGTCATGAAGTCTTTATCTAATGATTAAATAAAAAGAAAGTAAGGAGGAATGGACATGAGAGGAGAAACAAAAGAGAAGGAAGAGAGAGAGAGAGAGGGGAGGACCGAAGTAGGAAGTGGAGGGGGGGGGGTACTAAAAGAGTGGGGAGAAGATAGAGAGAGAGAGAGAGAAAATACAATAAATTCGTGCTTGTACATCCTTTATTTTTAGAAATTTTAGAATTTTCTATTTTCAGTTTTCATTGTTAATATTTTTAATTATTTCAGATTGGTTTAGATCTCACCAATCTCATTCGATTGGTCTGGTCGATATTGATTCTATTGTTGCTGGCTAATTGTGACTCCAATTTTGATTTTGTATAGGGTGATGAGATGCTTTTTCTTTTAATAAAATAAATAATTAGTTGTCTTATTTCATTGCTCATATAAAGATCATTTCCTCAATGCACGTAGTTGCAAACATAGGATAACATGGTTGTTGGGGAAAAAATAGTTATCACTTAGCGAATACTGAGTTGCGATAATCTCCTACACTGGCACCCACCCATTTATTTACTTGTACAAGCAGCTAAATCAAATGAAACACTTATATTACATGCACAAGCAAACTTACAAATCTTACTACAGAACAACTGCACTTGAAATGCAACTGCAGAATTGTTTTTCTTTGGATACCAGGATTTCCTTTCATAGAATTAGGATATTTATGGAAATCTAGCAAATAGCTTCTGGTGTAGGATTCTTGATGATTCAGTATGCTGATGTATAATCTGTCCCATGTTTAATCTGTTATTACATTTCCTCATGCAATATGATTCTCTTGTAATAACTTGATCAGACAATCATGAAATGGATCGTTGTAAGCTGAGAGATACTACAGAAGAAAATAGCAGGAGGCATGGAATCTTGCAGCAGCTGGAACCCTTTGCACTTCATGTGCTATATGAACTTGTGTCTTTAGTTCATAATACTATTAGTGTTGATAATCAAAATGGATCTACTGAGTCCACTTCAAAAGATTCGTCTAGTCCAGATGTTGAAAAGGAGCAGATAGTGAAAGATAATCCACCCTTGTCAGAAATTGACACAGTTGCAAACATCCTTTTGGCTGTTGAACCACTTGTGCTCCGAAATATTCTGCTGGGAATGGTGGTAAGCATATACTTTGCTTATATTTCAAAGGCATTAAATGTGATTGACATAAGTTGCCTTATAAGCATATCAATGAGAAAATTTGTTAGTCTGAACTGTATTCTTATAATGTTGCATTAGATTGGTCAAGTAAGCAAGCAAGCACAAATGATGAACTGGAGTAGTGCATTTTATTTCAAGTACTTTATTTCCAGGCACAAATTATGAAATAAGTTGATGTAACAAGATAATTTCTTGAGATCATCTTGATTGTAGGAACAAAAGTGCCCTAGATCATCTTCTATAACAGAAGTTTATCATCTTGAGATAATCTTTTATAGCAAAATTCACATCCTTGAAATGTGAAGATGAAAAGATGCAGTTCAAGAAACTAAATCTGCAAAATAGTCCTGATCCTCTACCTTAGGGACAAGGTGGATCTGAGAGACATGGAGTTGTTACGATCCAATCTAGGGACGTGGCAATTCGTTTGTGAGCAAGTTGGCGTTCAGAGTTCAGACCATAACAATTTAAGCTAGGCTATATTATTTGTTCAAAAAATTGCTTACTTGTTATTTATCTGAATTGATTTTAAGTGTATCATCCTTTTCATTAACTGTTTTCAAGGAGACAATATAGAAACCATTACCTACTAGCTATCTAGAAGGGTTATTGGTTCTTCTTTCATTCAGTGTAAGGCTTTTTGCTAAATTATCACAATAGAAATTACTTGTTTTTGCAAGTGAGTCACCGAGGATTAGCCCTACTGGAGGGAAATAAAAAAGTTACTGTAGTCCTACTTGAGGGAAATACAAGTTACTGTTGGCTTTGCTATCATACTATTACAACGTTCTAACAGCCTACATTATCAGTCTAAATTGAACTAATAGAGAATCCACTCTTCTTTTAGCATCACTTTCCAAGGACATTGGAAGCCCTTATCTTGCACATGCTTTCACCAAAGGGAGCAGAAGTTCTGACGAGGAAGTTTGATGAGATGGATCAACAAATCATGAAAGAAGAACAGTGAGCGGATCCTAACTTCTTTTTTCATAGACATGCAACTTGAGAGATGAATTTCTTATTGCCTCCCTTCTGTTGTATCCAGGTGTGAGTTTTACCGTCAATTTTATGGTGTTTTCGATGACCAGTTTGCTGCAATGGACGCAATATTGAATGGGAAAGAATTATTTGCTCTTCAGGTACTTGATTTTCTGCAGTAGTGATGTATCCATTCTGTGAACCGTCTTCTTTGAGCTAAATATTTAGCGCAGGCATTGTGCCTATCTAACACTAATAGAAATCAGCTGATATGATGAGCTTTGATGCCATCAGCTTTTTTCCCTAGGGAAGATTTTTTCTGCATGGATACGATAGCTTTCTTTTCCTTTTATTCAGAAAAGAAAGTGTCATGCGCATAAGAGAGACTACCAAGGTTGCATTGCTTTGCTAATAATAATCATGGAACTGCATTGCAGGCATTCAAGAATGTGCTGGATAAGTACCTTGGGGCACATCCTGACCAGCGAAATAGTTGACGGAGCTAAAGCCGTCCGAATTCAAGATCAAGCTCTGAAAAAACTTAGGAAAGGTTCCATCCTTGCCAGTGGATCATTTGAGAATGTCGAGGTTAAAAGCCCGTGCTCAACTAGAGATGAGTAGTTTGTGATGTAACTTATCAAGAAAAAAAGAAAAAGAAAAACTGTTTTGATTAAAAGTTACATTATTTATTTCCAATTGTTAAAATTTGATATAGATTTGCATCTTTTGTTTATCACTCAAGTTCTTGGTATTTGTGATAACCAACCCACCCAGTTCAAAGTATTTATCATGACAAGCTGTGAGCAATCTTTATTTTACTTGTATGTAACGTCTATCACTCTAGTTTTTCTTATCAATTTGCACCGTACTCTTGAATTCAATTTGGGTATTTGAGTTTTTCTTCTTCTGACAGTTTGAAGTATTTGGGTAATCCTACTTCATAACATGTATCGATCAAGTGTTTGTTTTCCTCTCTCTCTCTCTCTCTCTCTCTCTCTCTCTTTTCTTCATGTGGTAATCTCATCGTAGGTAAGCTTTTTTTAATTTCTTTTTCTATTGCTGTGTTTGGTGGAGAATGTGATCTGCCAGCGGTGCGAGTGGGATCTGTTGAAAAGGATTGCAAAGGATTGATGTAATTGTCGACAAATCACAGTGAAATCGACAATTAACTTGAAAAGAGTCACAAGAAGGCTCAGCAAACCCCTTTGTCACACCACATCACCATTATTTGTGTCGATACTTAACAACACAAATGTGACTTTGAACTCATGACACCCAATGCTTTCTTGAGTGACTCATTTGTGCGTGTTCATGATAAGGAAACATTCTCTTTGCGTGTGATGCATCCATCCAGCATTAGAAAGTATTCAAAGTTCGTTCGTTCTTGATGCATTCTAAACTCTCGATGCATCCATCCAGCATTAGAAAGTATTCAAAGTTCGTTCGTTCTTGATGCATTCTAAACTCTCTTTCGCACACTTTCGTATACGATACACTCGCTCAGGACAAAAAAGTTCTTGATGCATTCTAAACTCTCTTTCACACGCTTTCATATACGACACACTCGCTCAGGACAAAAAAAACATTTACAAAATACGCTCGCTCTAGGCAAAAAAACACCCAATGTAACTAATGCAAGTGATATTTTCGTCCAACATAAAGAAGCAAGTGTGTGATATGGTCAATACATCTCCTTTGAACATGATGTGTTTGTGAAAAGAAAAGAAAATTATGATATTTTCGCCCAACATAAAGAAGTGTGTGACATGGTCAATGCATCTCCTTTGAACATGATGTGTTTGTGAAAAAAAAAAATTTGTGATATTTTTGCCCAACATAAAGAAACAAGTGTGTGACATGATAAATGCATCTCCTTTGAACATAATGTGTTTGTGAAAAGAAAAGAAAATTGAAGCATCTCTTTTGCATATGAGGTTTTTGACTAGGAAAAAAAATACCCAACTTATCTCAAATAGTCCTCTTTGTGTATAATACACTTTATCCTAAACAAAAAGAAAATAAAAGGATAACTATCCTACAATCAAGATTCTAAAATTGACATTATACTCTAAGAGGGATAAGATTTTGCCTCGAGCACAATGAAGATAAATAATATGATCATTATTTTTTAGCAATTAAAACTTCGATATACTAAATCCTATTAGTGCATGATGAACATTCTATCACAGTCACCAAAGATAATAAACCAATTGGGCATGCCACATCAACATAAAACCTAAAGTGAATATTACCTTATTATATTAAAGCAACCTTCATGCCTATTCTTTCATTTGAAACTCACAAAATAAAGTTATACTAGCGTATATTAATTTATCATCAAAGGATTTTTGTCGGACAAACTATCATCATAGTCTTTTATAGAAAATAAAATACGTGCATCCTCCGTATCCAATCGAAATGGGATAATATACATTTGATACGAACATTTTTCGTGTAAAAAATTCTCTTTATCCAAGTTTTGAGTACTTAATAAAATTTTCTACATGAAAAATAAGCCATGTTGGATCAATCTCATCAAATTTGACTTTATCCCATAGGATAGTTTGATAAATATTATTTAGGGAATAATATTGATTGTAGCCCATTGCATCCTACTTTTTCAAAAAATATCCAACTTTATATTTTCATTGTGCACAAATTACTTCCATAAATTATTTATAATACATTGTCTATTAAATTATATATATATATATATATATATGTATATATCATGTAATTGATCTCATTGTTAGATTAGATATGTAAAACTACAATATATATATATATATATATATATATATATATATATATATATATATATATATATATATATATATATATTCTGAGGATAGATATGTAAATAAGTTGTTGTTTATTGGATTCTATATAAGCCCTTCTTTTCTTTCTCCTTTCGCTTAATTCTCTCTGTAGCGGAGAAGAGGGGAAGAGAGAACCCTAACAAGCGAAACAGAAGAGAAGGCGGAAGGATGGATGTGGTGAAGGTACAGCAGATGTCGGGGAGGGCGGTGGAGAAGGTGATCGTCCATCCGCTGGTGCTGCTGAGCATCGTCGATAACTACAACCGTGTCGCCCGCGACACCCGCAAGCGCGTCATCGGCGTCCTCCTCGGCTCCTCCGCTAAAGGCACCGTCGACGTCACCAACTCCTATGCAGGT
This sequence comes from Musa acuminata AAA Group, assembly GCF_036884655.1. Lineage (NCBI taxonomy): Eukaryota > Viridiplantae > Streptophyta > Magnoliopsida > Zingiberales > Musaceae > Musa > Musa acuminata. The sequence continues at coordinate 45,398,215 of NC_088357.1, forward strand.
CAGGGCGTAATCCGCCACCAGATCCCTTTCCCGATCTCTTGCCATCGTCTTCTGGTTTAGGTGTTGCATACTTTGTTTCATGTTCATAGAGTGTCTATAAATAATATGGAACTATAGGTTAATGATTCAGTTGTCTTGATTCTTTCCTCTTTTCCTTCTCCATTTCTTCGTGTCGAAGGTTGCATAAGTATGGAAGATGTCTCACGGCATAATTGGAATCAAAATTAGGTTTAGGTTGTTGCCCTTTACTCATGTTTTTGCAAATAAGTATAAAGAACCTATGGGTTAGAAGTTTGGTGTAGGTGTGAATTCTTTCTTTTATGTTCTTTTTCTGTTTGCTTGTGTATCTCTGTTTGTTTATTTCAATATATTGCTTAAGAGAAGTATGGAAGACGAGATTTATCGTAACTGGAAATCAAAATATAGTTTTTGTTGCTGTCTTCTACTGATGGGTATTGGCTTCAGTCTGCTGGTATTGCTACTTGAGGGATATGGTTGATTTATTATGCGGATTGATTTCTGTTGTGAGATTGACTAGGTTTGAGTATAATTAGAATTTTTCTGTACCCAATAGTTATTTTTATAAATTAATTTTTCATTATTTGTATTTGATGTTGTTAAGTGCAGATGCACTATATTTTAGATGTATGCTGAGTTAGGATAGATTCCCAAATTCTTGGTAGTCCACCTCCACCAGTGTTGTTTGGGAGCTTAAATGATTTTTAGTTCCAGTTAAAAATGAAGGGCTACTTGAATTATGATAGGGGATAAATAGTCAATTGGAACATTTTAATTGACTGATATGGTGGTGACCCATCTTGATCAGTTGCTTTAGTATAACTTCTTATGATCTGAGCATTACTCACTGTCTATAATTTCTTATCTCCTACTGGCTGTAATTTATGCACTTCATAATGAAACATACAAAATCAGATTAGCACGGCATTTGGGCTGCTACCAACTGTCTTGAACCAAAATGTGGAATGGTTTTGTTATCTCAAGTCACCAATGCACTTAGCAAAAGCATCCAGACAAGATCGTATGAGATTAGTCTTGTATGTTTCCAACAAATTTAACATAAATGTAAAGGATTTAAAGTTTATGTATATGCTATCTTCATGCAGCATCATGTAATCAACAATGTTATGTTTATCTCAGCACAATTTGCAGAATGTGAATAATTTACCTCCAACTCATTTGAGGAGTTTGTTTTCTCTATTTGCATAAAATATCATCTGCAGATCCTACATATATGCTGAAGTATGCGTCATACTATTAGGAAGCATTTGACTAATATCTGTTTTTGAAATAACTATGCCATGGATGCTGAAGGCATTTTGAAGTGATTCATATTATTCTCTTTTTCCATGTATGTTAAACAAAGAGCTAATATTTTCTCATCTTGCATTTCTTTTCTCTTCTTTTCTCCACCAAATGCCCAAAGAGAGTAATGAAATGCCAACATCAAAACTTATTGTAGAAGAACAAGGATATATGTAACTTGTTCTCATGGTTTCAAGGTTTGAAGTTTGAACAAATAAGAATGCAAAGAGCAGAATGTCTACCTTAAGTAGAACAAAGTGAAGCCAGACGACAAATTGGTAGAGCAGAGTTATATGTCAAAATAATTGCCTTTTATTTTGATTTTCAGATTACTAAGTGGTTTATGTGAATAATCTGCTTAATGTTCTAAAAAAGGTGGATTTAGTTTGCAATTAGTGGGGTTTACTATTTTTTAAGTTATGCATCATTATAATAGTGAGACAAAGGGCATTCTATACTTTGAATAGAATTAAAGAATCAAAGTTAACAAATAAATTGATATAGATGTTGGATCATGTTAGACAGATTTTATTATAACTAGACTATCACTAATTTCTGAGGCCTTGCTTAGCATAATTCTAGCTGAATGCTGATAGTTGTTCAAACAGATAAGTGAAGTAGAGGTTTGCTCCATAGTTTAATGAATTGGTGAAATTGTGAGATAATGATTCAAGCAGATAATATAATGCAGGGATGACCAATTCTAAATGATTGAGCACCATTTAAGTTGCAAATTTTGAGCTGATGCATTATTTTTATGAAAGTTTCTTGGCTATATTTCTTTATTGTGCTTCATGCAGTTAGTTGGGTTTCTTGGACATCATTCCATCCCATTATATTAGTTGTCGTTGTTATCAATCAGATTTTTAGTACCTTGTTTATTTCATTTAAGTGTTCCTATGTTTGATTTATTCTTATATAATACATACTGTTCTACCAGTCAGATTGGTTTTGTTCTAGTTCCTTAAAGCATATTGCTCATGTGTTTTATGTGCAGTGCCTTTCGAAGAAGATGAGAAAGACCCAAGCATTTGGTTTCTGGATCATAATTACCATGAGTCAATGTTCTCCATGTTTAAGAGAATAAATGGTACCACCTTGTTCAAACTTAAATATGTGTCCTTAAGAGTTCAAAAGTTTCATTATATGTTTGAACCAAACTTATTGTTCTGCAGCCAAGGAGCATGTTGTGGGTTGGTATAGCACAGGACCAAAACTAAGGGAGAATGATTTGGACATTCATGCTTTGTTCAATGAGTAAGATTATGAAATCATCCAACCTGCTTTTCTTAGTCATGAACCATGAGTTTTTTTGTGGATTTTTTTTCAGAAACTTTATTTCCTAAAGCTATTTGTAGAGGATCAAAAAGCTTTTCTGGTTTCTTCATGAAGACATGACTGGTGGTTCTCTATATGGCTCATTGATAGAGTTTCTATCATGTGATCATAATTTGCACCTTTGCACAATGGTAGCTAGTTTCAACATCCCAAAGATTATTTCAGCTTGAATCGGATTTATTTGTTCAATTATTCTTTCGGCTTATCCTGTCAAACATTGGCAATATTAGATGTAAGACACTTTCAACAAGTCTTTCCATGTTTGTGACTTTTATGATAGTTAATGGTGGATATCACAAATACAGTGACAAGAACCCATGAGGCCTCAGTTATTTGTGGTCGACTACATCAATATATTCTTTTGCAGAAAAGACCAATACTTCACATGTTTTCTATTTTTTAAAAAAATAATAGGTCTGTCAGAAGTACATAGACCCACTTTTGTGGTTTCTGGATTATGCTCCCTTTCACTTTCTATGTTTTTCACCTGTTACCTGTGAAGTTCTTGTTATGTACTGAAGTTTGCTGGTTAAGTTTAATTTCTTTTTCCATAATATAACATATACAGAGGTAAATTGATATTCAGGCTTTAAGTTAATCTTATGCTTCTCACTGCAGTTATGTTCCTAATTCTGTTTTGGTGATTATTGATGTCCAACCTAAAGAGCTTGGTATACCTACCAAAGCCTACTATGCTGTTGAAGAGGTCAAAGAGGTAAGGTTGACTGGTCTAGTGTATTATTCTACTATGCATTTTCCAATTTTATTTGGTGTGGTGTGCATGCAAGGCTCACACTCTTTAGGACACATTGATTGCAGAATGCTACCCAGAAAAGTCAGAAGGTGTTTGTGCATGTGTCTTCAGAAATTGCTGCACATGAAGTCGAGGAAATTGGTATACATTAACTAAGATTGTTTAATTTGAAACCAGCTTGATTTGTTTAGATAATTTAATTCTTTAACTAGTTGAATAACCCCTCGAACTGCATTATGCTCTATACAATAAAGAAAATTTAGCAATTTCTTTACCTTAATGACTCAAAATAACAATTGTTTCTTAATTGCTTGTGTTTTTATAGGGGTGGAACACTTGTTGAGGGATGTCAAGGATACAACAATCAGTACGCTTGCAACAGAGGTTATTTTCTTCAGTGTGCTGAATGATTCTTTAAAGAATTGTGGCTAATTTCAGAGATGCTATTTACAAGATTGGATATCAAACTAGTGACATGATTTAGAGATGACAATAACAACAAGCTAATTTTCCTGGACCTGATACAGGTCACTGGCAAACTTTCAGCCTTGAAGGGGCTCGATGCAAGGTTACGTGAGATACGTAGTTATCTAGATCTTGTAATTGATGGCAAGCTACCACTGAATCATGAGATTTTGTACCATTTGCAGGTACATCTGTTTTCTATTTTCTTTTGTTCATTTTATGTCAATACTTTTCACATTGCACATGCATATATTTTTCGCGATATGATTCCTGTAGCTGTAGCAAATTATGGATAAGATATATTGCACTTTTGTTTTGTTAAATATTTGTTTATATCCACTTGTCTTATGTGCATGAAATAGTGGAATTGATTATGGCATAATATTGCTTGATCTTTGGAATTGCTTGCAATATAAATCTTCCATTTATGATTGGTGAAACAGTAGTTACACAGTGACTTCTTGAAATAAATGACCCTTATCAAGGTGAGTTTAACTAGAGAAGATTTATCCATAGTTTAGATTTGGGTACTTGTTTTCGTTTTTACAAAAAACGTTCATAAAAATATCTTCTCTAGTATGGGTTTTTGTATCCCAGCTTGTGCAACTTTCTTCTCTGCTAATGTTTAAAAGTTGCTACACATACTACTAACCAGTTAACAGTTTAAGATGATCGTTTAAATTAACACGGTTGATCTTAATATATTTTGTCTTGACATATTTTGAGTACTTCAATTTCCAATAAGAATATCAATGCGTAGAAGCAAGGGATGCAATCTTGTATCAGACCCTTGTGTTGGTCTCTAGCTGGACTGGTATATTCTGCAGGTACCAGTGTTTCAACATTCGGTACACTGGTATGTATCAGATTAGAAGAGCGGAAGTGGTGGAGGAGTGAAGGAGGACACATGGTGGTACAGAAGGAGAGAATGAAAGGTGGCTGCAGAGTATAGGAGGAGAGGTGGCGGCATAAAAGGAGAGGGAAGGAGGTGGCAGAGTAGGGGAGGAAAGGTGGCAAACAGGAGAGGAGGGAAGGGGGAGAGATGGCATCTTAGCAGGGGAAGAGTGGAGGAAAGGAGAGGAGCACAAGGCAGAGGATGAGGGAAGAGTGATAAGTTTGGTATTTCCGAAATTGGGCTCGTCCTTGTGCTGGTTGATGGTAGGACCAGTAAATACCCAGTCATACTGTACCAAACCGGGTCAAGTTGCATTCCATTCTTAAAAGTATGTCAAATTTTCTTTCTAAAATGTCTGGTCTTATGAGAAACACTAAGCACTTGCTTGTATGCTTATCTAATTTTTGCTTGGATTTATACTTCACCATTTCCTGGTTACACTGCTGAAGACAATGGGGTTTTGGCCTAATTGTTAAGCTAAACTTGTCATGAGCAATTGTGCATATGAACGTCTACTTTTTTAACAAATTTTTCTGTACTATTTCTAATTAACTTTTTTGTCTATCTAAAAGTTCACTATATGCAATTCAGTTAAAAGAAGTATGTTGTGCGTCTATCCTTGATATTTCTAGTATTTCATCATATAACTGTAATTATATATATTTTTTGGTTTCAGTTTTGTTCATTTTATACTACTGATGTCAATTTGCATTCATCAACCTGTGCAATTCTATCCTAGATGCCAAACTCCTGGCTAGAAATTCTTAGCATAGATTTACAAATTTTTATTGTTCGATAATATATTGAATCTCAAGTGAAATTTCTTTTACAGGACATATTCAATCTACTTCCAAATCTTAACGTCAATGAATTGATCAAGGCTTTTGCAGGTAACGCTCCTGCCGCAAATGAAGGAGAGAAGTATTGTTAACTGAGCACAAATTTACTGTTCTTTTTTCCTTTTTGCAGTGAAAACGAATGATATGATGTTAGTTATATATCTTTCTTCCCTCATCCGGAGTGTTATCGCACTTCACAACTTGATAAACAACAAAGTAAGTTAAGCTTCTTTTCCATTTTTTTTACTATATATAAGTTTATATATTAATTTTGTTTTACTGGTTAGGAAGTTTCAGATTGGGTAAATTTGGTTATAGATTTCAACAGTTTGGATTTTGTATGTAACGGCAGCGTTAACACCTCATCTGACAGCATACTTTTTGGGACGATTTGGTGAACACGTAGATTTTTTAAAACCTATGATTCGAAATTGGTATATACTTTATGGTTTGAATCAACAATTTAGATTCATCTGCTGTTGCTCTCTCTCTATAGAGAGACACACATACATATATATACCATGTTCAATTAAATTAATTGTGGAAGGGCTTTCTTGTATCTGATATTGTGGTACACTTGTATTGTTCTGTATGAAACAAACATTTGACATGACACTGTTTCATGATGTTAGATGCTCAACAAGGAACATGAGAAAGCCGAAGACTCGAAACCCACTGCCATACCGAGTGCAGCAGGAAGCTAAAGTTAAAAGATCATACAGCCTGAGATCTTCCCATGGGGGAGATAGACCTAATGGTCTTTATTTTCAGTAGTAATCATTGTGCTGTGGCTCCATTTTGATGTGTTCTACTAGTGAAATACAAAGAATTAATTGATCGAGGATACATATGTTGAAATTCTCTGTAATCAGTATCTCAGTATGTTTTTCTAGTTTAGTACACTCTGAAACAGAGGTTCTTTTTTATTTATAGGCTTATAACACCTCACTCGTGGTGGATTTAATCACTACATTGTTTCTTACATCTATGGACTAGTGAAAGATACCTCACTCGTGTCAGTGGCTAGTGGCACATATGAGAAGCCACCAGAGATTGGTTGCAGGCATTATTAACCACTGTCGTCCCTACAAAAAGCATCAAGTGTTTTTTTCCTTTTGTAATTTTTATGAAAGCACTTTCTTTCTTAAGTTTTGTCTCATTCGTCGTTAGGATTATAAAAAAAATCGAACTTAGAGAATTATGTATCCAGTTTGGGTGAGAAAAAAATTTTACAAGTGCCCTAATCCTATGATTAATCAAATGTTAAATGATAATTCCAATAAATTGTTTATGTAACCTTATGAACACATTTATACTTGAGACTCGAATCCACATTGGATAATATCTAAACCTGATTGATTGGGTTCTGGATTTCCATGGATATTATCTTAAAGATAATACAAGTCAATGCTTAGATTAGAAGAGGTTGGACTCGAAGCCTCTCAAGTCATGTGAGGTTATAGCGAGGTCCAAACCTTTTTTCATATAGTATCCGCCGATAACGATCATCAAATCCATGCAACAAGAGCCACAATATGCTAAAGTAATATGCCATGCAACAAGAGGCACAAGACAACGATCATCAAATCCACCACAAAAGAACACATAAAAGACACCACATCACAATCAAAAGCAGGAAGAAAATGGAATCTGAGAAAATGCACCTCAACAACTCTCATTAAAGGAGAAAACAAGTAACGTATAAGCAGTACAAGAAGGAAGCATTCTGCAGAAGCTACATAGGAGAGCTTCATTCCATCTGTTAGATGTATACTGGCAGGTGAAAAAGAGGAATCACATCTCACCTCAAGCGAAACGGTAAGATGTATTAGTGCTCTTCTATCTTTTTCAAATCTTTCATGTTTGTGGTATCAACCCTGCAAGTACATAAAGTATAAGCCACTGAAGATTAAAAATTGTAATTTGCAACTTAAAGAGAGCTTTCTCTAAAAAAATATAACATATGTTTCATGGACTGTATACATGGCTGCTCTGATGAAACAAATATCCTAGAATCACAATCGGAAGTTGAGACTTGAGGTTATGCTCAACCCGGCCTATTCTGAAGTTACTTCTAACTTCCACTAATATTAAGCGAACCTAGTCCCTGTAACTAGTGAAGCAATATTCTATTAATATGGTAAATCAAGAAAAACTATTGTGTCATTATTGACTGGCTTAATGCAAGTCGCAAGAATATCGGAGATGGCGATACAAGCCTAGGCTATAAGACACGATAACAAGCGTAAGATGTTGACGTTGAACACTTTGTGAAAAAGATAATCCAAATTCAAGCAAAATGTAGCTAGCATATACGCCGGAAAAGAGAAAGTGGCATGAAAGTGTGGAACCATCAACAAAGGATCTTCAATGTTATTTACCTGACTTTGATGATTAGAGTTCCTGGATTGATAGATGTTTGAATTTATTTATTTTTTGTTATTTAGATGTAAACTAATTTAATTATCATTCTATTAACTGAGTGATCTACTCAGATGTGTTTCATTTGATGTTTTAGAGTATCATCTTACACAAGAAATGGTATAAAACTCATTTATCGATTGAAGTTCTTGTTTAATGATTATATTTATCCTTAAAATTTATCTTTTATAATTTTTATCAGGTAAGTCAGTTTCTAACGCTTTGGGCAACAAGGATCCTTGGCGTCTTATCGTCTAGTGCTTTTGACAACGCTACTTTCTAGTATATTAAAGTTCCCACACTACCTCTGCACATACATAAAAAAAGACCATTGGTCTCATCCTCGAATGTTGCATGTTAAGAGAATATTATAAGGTTAACCCTTTGTGTTTAGCATGTGTTAAACTCTTGGCAAGTTTCAACATTATTATTGCCAAATTTGAGGGCTCTAACCACAAGGATAAATAGATAAACATCTACAACAACACAAAATATAAGCCATTAATCAAATCATGACATGATTACTCACGTTGTTCCCAGAAAAGCAATCTTCTGAACTTTTGTGACATCGCTACCACCTTGGTTGTCCTCAATAAAAATCGTTAAGCTGAGAAAATATAGTTAAATGAGATAACACTTATTTCTTGTTTGAATATCTACAGAAAACATTATTAGCTAAGGTTTCATGAAACATACCTGCGAATATTTTGAAACTTGACATACTTCACCGTAACAGGCATCCCCTGGAAATGAAACACAGCTAAAAGATAAGTTATATGCCTACAGGATCTTATCCAAAAAAAAATCAATGGTACAGACACAGAAGGATTATAAAGACAAAAAACATAAACCATACCTTAAGATTGTCAAGTGACAAATCAATGGAATCACTAGGTGGATAGTCATTAACATTACTGCACAATATAAATCAACCCATCAAATAAACAATACAAGTATGAAACATCCAATCTTGATGAGATGAACAGTTCAGAAGCTAATAAAGCAATACCTGAAGCCCATGTGCTCTTTGTTTGCAAAGAGTTTTACTGTCTTGGGACCTGACAATACAAAGTAGAGCTTTGGCATGTGATATTTCAAGTTGTTTAAAAATGATAAACATAACAGAATGTGCAAGAAGCACAAATTTCAAAATCAGGACAAAGCACTTATAGTCACATACGTGGGTCCATGTGAAATCCATGAGTAACACATGTATGTTACATTGGTACAACATGGATGACATATGTTTTGCACTTGTTGGACTGGGAACAAAAATGAAGAAACTATAATAAGGTGGAAATAAGAACGCCTGTAACTGGCTAGTCATTGTAGAGTGCCAACCCAAATCATAATGAAGTTTCCCTTTCGAAGGTTGAACTTATCATGGTGAATAGATGGAACATACAAGATCTTACTTATTTACTAATGTTATAAGTCAGATAAATTACGGTTTAATTGAAAATGAGTTATATTAGCAGATGGGTTGCATGTGTAATAAGAGAAAAAGGACTCGTCAGATAGAAATCTCAAGTTAAATTGAACGGTACAGGTGAGGCAGAAAACCGTTCAGGCTCTTCTAGGAGCTAACATCTAAAGTTTTTATATGGATGGCATACTATTTGCAGTTGTGGAACTGGAAAAAAAAAATGAAGACACCACATTAAGATGGAAATAAGAGCTTTTGCAATTGGCATCCAATTTTTGTCAAGTGCCAACCTAAATTATAGTGAAGTTTCCCTTTTAATATTGAACTTATCATGGTGAAATAAATATATTAATATAAGAGATCTCATACTTCTTCTCTAATGTAAGAGTTATATTAGCAGATGAGATGCATGTGTAATAATACATACACAATAAAACAAAAGGTAGAAGTCATATCAGATAGGAATATCTCAAGTTAAGTTGGACAGCACAGGCGAGACATCAAGTTGCTCAGGCTCTTCTAGGGGGTAAGCACCTACAGATTTTACATGGATGACATTCTTTTCCACTTGTTCAACAAATGAAATGACAAAACTACATTAACGTGGAAACAAGAATATATGTAACTTGCATCTAATCATCATAGAAAGCCAATCAAAAATATGGCAAAGTTTCCCTTTGGGATTGAACTTATCATGGTGAATATATAGAAGAGATCTTATATGTTGTAAGTCACTTCATTTATTAGTCACAAAGAGAACTCCTGTCAGACAGAAATATAAAATTTGGATGGTACAGGTCAGGCAGAAAAATACTCAGGATAAACATCTAAATGTTTTATATTCAAATCATGTACAGAGAGTTCTGCCACTCAGGTACCAGATCAATCCAGACCCTTGAAAATGTAGTAAAGAGCACTTGGAAACCCAACCAGTGTAAGCCATGTGTCTGACCTTTAAGATTGTGCCAAGCATTATTCTTGCAATAATGTGAAGCTCAACACAAAACCATATGAAGCAAGGTCTAATTAAACAAATAAATTCCAGATGATGGGTATGCATCCAAGCAACAAAAAGCAAAGCTTTAAAGGATTACCTTCCCACTGTATACCCAACCTGATCTCCCAGGAATTAAACTAAATCAATGCCAGATCCAATATCTCATGATTTCCCACCTTCAAGTTACAAATCTCTCTGGAACCATACAGATTATCACAAAAAAGCCACATCTTGGGACACAACTTGACATTCACTTTCCACACAAAAGACTAGCTACAGCTAATGCCACCTGGTTATTATAATGTAATCAGCACACCCTTTTCCTTGTTGCTAATAGGAAGCCTAGCAACAACCACAGTGTTCCTGGTGTAGAACTTAAGGCATCTACAACTTAGGCCTTACCATCCTAGTTCAGAAACTCTCTCTCCTCTAGCCCTCCTAACTCAGCAACCACCACCTTCATACAATTGTCGCCATATTCCATGAATATAACAATAAATTTGGATCATTTACCTATGTAACAAGCCAATGATCAATGAACCATTTATCTAAGATGTATTCTTCGCTTACTTGGAATTTTTAAATCACGAAGAAAAATAATATCTTTGTCACATCAGTCGTACCAGGCAAACCATTGTAACCCAAAATTTGTTATTCAATTGGTAATTGGTCTTGTTTCGCCTAACCTACAGTTACTAATAACGTTTGCATTTTGATTAAAGAGTTCCAATGATTTCGTAAAACTTTCTGATTTGGTTTTTATGAAGTTTAGGGTTGCAGCACATACAGGTAGGAAATCTATAACCTTAACATAATGAGATCTCGTTTTCCATGCAAAAATAGTTTCTCGACCAGAAAAGAAACTAGAACCATATAACGAGTACAGCATTTAAATCAATAGAACATACAAAAAGCATCAAATAAGAGAAAGCAGAGGCAACATACACTTTCTATGAATATAGGAAACATCTCATAACAGTTTAAAAAGCACAATACTACTTAAATTTCATTAGGATGCATCTCAAAGTTGCCAATAGAAACATCAAGCAACTGGAGCACGACATTTGATAGTGCATAAATTGTAAACGCGACTTGACATTATCTATAACAAACAAAGAGTGCAAAGAGTGCAATATCGTGAACACTATAATTGATGAAGGTACAACTAACTTCTGATGAAAATCATCGAAGAAACAATTAAACCAAAGTTTAATCATTTCTTCACTGATTTCTCTAATTCTCTTCCCTATCCATGAAACTATTCTTGATGTTTCAATCAATTAAAAGAGAATGAACTAATTCTGTAACATGATATTATGACAGAGCTCTAGAGCACCTTCCTCTTCCGGTCCCACGATGACAACCGAATGAAGCTTTATGACTTGGAGAAAAGGAACGTAAATCAAGAGCTGCTCATCCGCATCGCTCTCCAGATGCAAACCATCGTCATCCCTGGAACCCTAAGATCAACAAAGACGCAAAATAATGAAACAGGACAGCAGATTCAGTAGAAATGCAGGAAAGCGCATCAGATACGAGTAAGGAACAAAGAAGATAGCTGCCACATGTGGACGGGTCACCTGCTTCAAGGCATTGACGATGGGGTGACTCGTTGTCTGGTTGAGGCACTCGACGCCGCTCCAGTCCACGAATTCAACGAGATCCACCTTGAGAAACAGCAAGAGATCAGCGATCTAGGCAGCGAATCGGAGGAAGATACTAGGGTTTCATCGAGGGGGAGTTACCTGTCCCCGCGGGATCGAGGAAGAAGGCGTCGAAGTCATCGCCACGAACGAGAGGGAGAGAGGAGACTCGGGTCGGATCGAGGGATTATGACAGGGCGGGTGTTAGTATGATCTATTAATATGATCTATTAGATCCGCATCCGATAATGACATGGATCCAAAATGGGGATCCATGACACATATTTCGGATTATACTCGAATCGGGTAAAATATGGATCCGAATCACTTGTTGCAAAATGCACTAGATCGGCATCCGATAAGATCACGGATCCAACAAGGCTGAGATTTTGGATTAGATCCGAATCGATAGAACACCTAAATCCAACGGATCCATTAAACTCATCCCAAATCCAATTAGGGGACATTTGAACTAATTTAAGTGGATCAACGAACCCGAATATCCGAGAAAATCCGATCCGCTATCATATCTACTTACATTAAATATATTGCATTATCATTTAATAGAATAATGCATAAAAATCATTGATATGTTTATTATAAATAAGATGTGTAATTGACAAATTTGTAACTTCTTATTTTACAATTTCCCATTTCACAATATGGAGGAATGCAAATTTTACAATATTGTATATTTAATGTCATGTTAAACACATTTTGTAGAGCAAATGGATCAATCCAAATTCTCTTCATTCCCTTTGATTTGCTGGAGAATTTCTTGAAAAGGCAATGGATATTAAGAAATCATAGAAGAGTGATTAGCATATGCAGCAATCAATGGTTATCATAACAATATCACTTGCTTCATATGCTCATAATTGCCAGTAGTTCTTCAAATTCCATAGAAAGTGTCTGAGAAAATGAACCTGTTTGAATGAGAGGTTGACTGCATTCTAAGAATAAAATTGATTTTGATATCCTTTTTTTTTCCCTTGTTCTATAAATGCATGAGTATGAAATGATACTATCCAATTAGATCATTTTTTAGATTGACAAATTAAAGAAATGGACAAACAAAATTCTATTTGTAATTCAATGCATTAGGATTGCCAATTTCTCAGACATGAAGTAGGATCAGTTGGAAGCATTAGATCCTTGAGAGTTAGCAAGCACAATGGGACCTCTGGCACAACAAGGCCATAGCCAAACTGGACTTGGTTCATTGTAGCAGGGAAAGGTTGCTGCTGATGCAGATAGAACCAGTGATAACAAAAAGTTCAGTAGTCTGTCATCTTAGAAACAAAATGATGGTGTATAAACTTGTATCATATTCTTAGGGATACATGACTAACTCATCCCCTATTGGTTCAAGAAAAGGATAACAAGGTTCTGCAAGCACAACTGCACCATGAAATCTTCCTGATTCAAGTCAGCAAATGCACTTACAAGGCAAGAACAATATTGATACCTGTAGAGACTAATCTTGAGCTAAATTGTCAGCCTATAAAACTATTTCACATTACAAAACTGATGCAAGACCTACTGAGATCTAGCGTCAATAAGTATAGTATATGGACACAAGTGATTGAGTCACAGTAGATTTTCTTTGAAGCTCTTGGTTAGCCATATCGCTGTTTCCCGTGGTGAGACCTTTCCAGGACCAAAAGGCCTTAATAAGATTCCCAACTCTTCAAACCTTTCCTGTTGCAACAACAGAGCACTGAATTCAAGCAATCCCTCTAAGGCCGCAGCTCGCTGCTGGTACGATGAGGTGTCAAACCTATGCTGCCTTGACTCTGATGATCCCCGGCTTGAGGCATCTGCAGCTGTTGAATTCTGGTCTGAAGAACCTTTCCTGTTGTTTCCTTCAGTTTGGGAATTTTGGATGGTACACTTGTCCTTGGTGATTGAATGATCTCCATAGTTTTGAGGGGTGGTTGAGGAACCATGAGCTGAAGAGAGTTTATGAATAGATGATAAGGGATCTTCCGATGAGGCTAATGGAAATTCTTCAATTCTACCAATTTGAGGGGAGTTGACTGAGACATCAGGGGATTCCAATTGGTGGAAAATGCTGAAATTGCATTTGGAATGCGTTTCAAATGAAGGTAAAGGAAGAGAGGCTCTTCGAGTGGTTTGTTCAATCCTATCTGCTGGAATTCGCAATGCAAGCTGCAGTAGAAATAAAATTAGTGGTTGTGAGTACAGTTAATAGATGAACCAATGCACCTACTGCATCACTAATAGAAAACCTAGTCACTGGATATTCAAGACATTGAGACATTTGATTTAGAACATGTCAACCGAAGCATTATACAAAGAGTTTACATGTGACTAAAACCACTGTGATGAACTAGTCTGAAGAAAAAGATGCGAAAACAAAACAACTCAATCTTTAAAAGCTGAAGTTTTTCTTTATCTTGATCAGAAAACTGATCGATAGGTATAATGAGAACAAAAATGTTAAATCTTATCCTTCTTAGAATAGCAACCACAAGAGTTTGCTACATCCCCCATGAGATTAGCATGTCAAAGACATTTATCATTTTAAGGAATTTTTATGTGATTACATTATAGAAAAGAAACAAAAACAGATGTGCATTTGTGTTTCGTCAGTGCTATCTGTGCAACAGCTTATAAAAGCTTCACAATCAGGCCAGAAAAAAAAAAGTTCTTTGTTTAGAAGCTAACATTCAAATTCTTTCAAGGAAGATTATTATTATGTTCCATGGTGATAAACATATTAGAAGGAATATGTATGGCCATACCACGTCACACTTTGGGCCAGCATGCAATGCCTTTGTAGGCTCCACTTGAGTCCTAGGAGTCATGAAGATTTTAGCAGGAAGGTATTTTTTCACAGTACTTGAGTGCTTCTCACCATTTACTATGTCAATACCTCTCTCTGCAGCTCGACTGCTTCCTGCAGAAAGATCCATTACTCTTTGGTTCAGACGCTTTGAAGAATCTTTAATAGTCTGAGTTGAACTTATGGAGTCCTCCATAGGCTTGCTCACTGTCAAGATCCTCTCGTTTCCTGAAGATTTTCTTTTGTCCTTGTCTTTATACATGGCATCATCTTCATCGTTTTCAAATCTGATTTTTCTGATGTGCCTTTTGGTAGCTTGGTGGACAGGGAGCATTTTCCATGTAGGATGATACTTTAAATTGACTTGAAGAACGTAAGGCTGAAGATGTGGATGCTTGAGCAGTTCTGCGGCCTGTTAATGTGAACAGTCACATGAGATTCTGTTGACTATAAAATAAAGATGATAGAAACTATTTGTAGAATCATAGAATATTAGAGAACCTTTAAACACAATCATAATGCTTTTATGAAAACATACACTTGGCCTATGTTCAGGGATTCTTCTAAGCATGCTTCTAGTGAGTCCCCTACTGCACACAATAGTCATGATCTGTCACAATCACCAATATTTGAATCTACAAGAAGAAAATCTGTAAAACAAAAGAATGGCTCACAATGGACCAGAGAAAGATCTTGGTAGAGGAGCCACTATGGACTTGTTAATTTTGTTCACCAAAGCTGGCATATCCTGCATAAACAACAAACGATGTAGTCCAACATAGTAGACAGAACGACAAGGTATCACATAAGTTGCATAACAAGTTCTCCAATTAGGCATAAAAAAATCCAACTGCATATACTTTTCACCAGTTGGACCAGACAGAACACAGTTTAAATACAGGCATCACTAAAGATGTAATTATGTTTAACATGTGATGGAAAATGGAAAAAAATCCAAATTGCTGCAGAGAGGTTGAGTTCTATAATTAGTTTTCGAGAAATTTATCTATTAATTGTGAAGTTATTACCTAAAAATTATCAGCCACTACTCTCATAAGTCAAGAGCTGGCTGCCTTATTGTAATAATGCATACACCATTAATTATTAAAACAACTCCTTATGGATATCTACATTCCTTCCCATAGTATATTTCATTAATTAAATAAACCCGGATGATTAGTAGTAGCTGAGATGCTAATATTCCAATTATATTCAAAATTTTTCATCAAATTACCATCATTCCCTTCTCAGTTCCTTTCTTCATCCTTTGTCCTACCACCAGGATATCAAGGAGAGGATAAGATGAGGTTGTGTTTATGCTAGTTATAGTGATCAGGTGATCAGCTGGTGATGATGATAAAAGGGGTGGAGAAAGATGAAAATAAGTGGTGATGGTGATAATGAGCAACAGAATAGCAGGTGGTGCAGATGGAAGAGGTGGAGTTAATGATGATGGTTAATAGTGCTGGTGACACAGGGTAGAGAATTAAGTTTGTGGTAGTAGAGCTAATGAAAAGGATGAAATACGAGGGCATTCAGGTCTTTTAATTTATATTGTACAGTTATGTATTATCAGAAAATTTGACAAATTATTGTATGAAAGCTAGCAGAAGGCAGGGGTAATACTTGGATTATCTTGTGTCGTTTTGGGTGAAAATACTACCAAGGGGAATAAATGGACAATGCAAAGGTCCGTACAAAGAAAGTTAATTTTTCAAAAAAAAAATCATGCAATATGCCCTGTAAGATCTCAGTATTCACCAATAAAAAATCTGAAGTCTGTTTTACCATAGAAAAGAACCTATATCTATTTAAAATAAAAAAATTAAGAACAATAATGTGAAACATTTTCATATCATCTGTGCACTTCAGTTTGCGGGTTCTTGCAGTGTTGGGACCTAATAGACCATGGTTCTGATTGATCATAAGAACATCTATATTCTGGACATCATGACACTCAACTCTGATGTCATGCACTCAAGTAACACTAATTTTTCATCAAAACTTCAAAACCTGATTCAACACATCATCAATAAAACATTATGACCAAAATAAAATCAGAAAGCAATAGATTCACAAGATGGAGTTCTGATGTTTTATCTCCTTTTCCTGCATTTTGGAACTTTGTAATCTTCCTATTTAAGCATAGGAATAAAAGCACATGACCTAGTGACACTAGAGGATATTGTTGTAAATTGTGATATAGCTAAATGATGGGAAAGGTCCCCACTTAGCCAAGCCCAAGAGGTTCAGAGAAAAGAATAACCTACGAGTTGTATCTCAAAGGTAAGATGAATAGTTTGTTCAGTTATAGAACAAAACACAATGCAGAATAAACAGTTCATGGTAACAGAACAGAAAGCTCTTTTGCCTTGGAACTAAGTCTCAAAGCCCAATTGATATGGAATCCAATAGTAAAGCAATATAATATGCAAATTGATAATCCAATTTCCATAAACTTACAAATGCTTTGAATGCAGGCTTGAGGGCCATCATCTCGTATATACAGCAGCCTGGACAATAAAAATATGTTCAACCCTAGGCAGTTTGAGAATCCTGAGATTGAATCTTCATAATGTAAAGTGAGCAGTTTGAGAATACTGAAATTGCATCTTTGTAATCCAAGTGGGAGGGAGCTTTACCAAGAGACCAAATATCAGACTTGGAACCATAAGGTATATCGGCAAGAAGTTCTGGGCACATATAGCTAGGAGTTCCTACGACCTGAATCAGGAAACAACAGCTTCCAGTCATAAGCAACAAGATGACTATTTTAAGATGAATTGGTTTTAGGAGATTTAGCACTCACTGAACAAGCCAAATCATCTGAGGTTAGTATTTTAGCAAGCCCAAAACCGCCTGCAGAATGACAAATTCAGAATATCATGTCAGCTAATATGTCGAGTTTAATCCAATTAATAATATTCGCCAAAATGAAGATGCTAATTGGCATAAACAATAAGAGCTTACCAAGACGTATGCTTTGATCTTTTGTAAGAAATATATTTGAACACTAAAAAAACATTAATGCATCATAATCAGTAAACATAAATTAGGCATCCACAGAGCATATCCAATAGCATCACGATGTCACTTACTTTTACATCACAATGAAGAATATGATTCTTATGCAAGTAATCAAGTGCCATAAGGAGCTGGACGAGCCACTTACAAAGCTTCTGCTTGCAGAAAGATAAAACCAATTGAAAGTGAGGATGCAGGGAAAGAAGAAATTGCAGAAAGTGGACACCTATCATAAGAGGCATACTATAAGCATACTAGATATTATTAATAAAATAAACAACCTCCTCAGGGAAAAGATGTCCATTGGCTTTTTTTATGGCTTTAGCCCTGTAAAATTGCAGGAGATAGCCATGCATTCATAAGCATATCTCAGCATCATCAGACAACTAGACTTCACTTAAAAGGTAAAACTTACATGTTACCTCCCTCACAATGACCTGTTACGATGTATACATGGCAGCCCTGAAGGAAGCATAAAAGATAAAGCTCTTAAAATATGACAAAATACACAGAAATACAGCCAACAATGTCACCACCAATATAATTTCAGAAAGCATCTCCCCATGATAATGAAAAAATGAATCATATACAAAGTTAAAGTGGAAAAACATCATAGCAGGAGGAAGATTATTTATCACTGAAGTAATCATTATCTCCTAAAAAAAGATGCATCATTCTGATATTAGCTTTAGAGGTGTCTATCTAAACATGTATGCAACATATGTTTGTCAAGATGCACGTATATTGTCCAGTGCATTACATGGTATACAATGTATCACACTACGTTTATTGCTAAATAGGTGTCAGGAAGTTTGACCAAGTCTTCCAAACTACAATCACCTGAGGTTTCACTAGTGGTCAGAAAAAGAAATGCTCGCAGGTAAGACAGGGAAACTAAGAGGTGTTTGTGGAACCATTTTTCAGGTTCCCAACCATTTTCTTATGTCTCCGGTTGCCTATCCTCACACACAGGTAAGTGAGACTGGCAATGGTAGGAAAATAGCTCTCAGTCAGAAATGATAGGAGCAATATGATAGAATAAGGATGATTCTTAAATGAATTATTGAAACATCAAAATAATGCTTCATATCATTATACAAGAGGATGATACTATGAAATGAGACATGGTAAAAGAACAAAAATTATGTCTTCATAGAACGTAAACAAGAATGCAGCTACAAATTTATGTAGACATGAGATGTTGATGAAAAGGAAGCAAAAAGATGTGCTTAACAATTTTCATCAAGAGAAATGCAAACCTTTTCGACCCATGAATCTTTATACTCCACAATAAATGGGTTTTTTACATTAGAAATAAGCTCCATCTGCACAAACAAGGAAGATGAACAAAACATTAAATCAAAACTCACCAACTTTTGCAACTCATGTAGCATAGAAAGAAGGGAGACTACAAAATTTTGTCACATATGACACAACAAACAACTGAAATCACCATCATCATCTAAATCTTCTTCAAAACTTTCTTCCCCATCACACCTGGTAAGCCATACAGAACAATTCTGACCCAACTATGGTCCATACAAATCTTGAATGACCAAACATCAACAGGCAGTTCACACTCTGAAAGTGATGTCAAATTACCAGTAAAGGCATGTTTAGGAAAGAGGAACTTTGCTGCGATGTGTGACAGAATTCAAAAGAGAAACGTGTCCAAACAGGGAAGATGGGATTAAAAAGTGACTCAATAGTTTGGAAATAATTCTTGGATAGATAGGATTAATGAGCAACAAAAAATGCTAAATGAGGACAGAGTAAAGATGCTCACTTCCTGATGGGCGGACCAACAGGACGTTTCTGTCTGGTGTGTAAGACGGATCTTTTTCAAGACATACCTGCAACAACTCGATGCGAAAAGTGAAACTACACTCAGCAAGTGGAAAACAACACAAAGCACTGAAACAGAAGGATCGAACGTCGTCGTCCCTCACCTCTTGTTCTCAACCTTATGCCTCACCAGCAAAGCTGACCCAAATGCTCCTTTTCCTATCTGCTCCAAAACCTCATAATGCTCCATTTTAGGCCCACCGCTCGCCCAACCTGCCTCCATTTTAGTAAAAATCAAACCTTTTCCTTCCTACACCGAAACCAAACAACTCACAAATGCACAGCTCGGACTCGCTTACTTCTTGATCAATGAAGACATAGTCTCATTTATTGTAGCTTAACGCCACAGACAAAAAATGCAGATGTTTGATCAAGAAACAAAAAGAAGAAGATAACTCTCTCTCTCTCTCTCTCTCTCTCTCTCTCTCTCTCTCTCTCTCTCTCACACACACACACACACACAAAGGCGCACGAGAGGCAAAGACGCCAAAATCCAAATGCATCTTTAGAAAAGCAATTATTTCTACCAAAAACTAGAGAAAGCTACTCAGAATTCAAGCGGAGGAGCCCTTGATAGTAGGAGAACGAGAACAGGCCACGGAATGCTAAGAGCCGCACCGTTTCGAAGTGAATCGAGTTAAGGCTCAGCAAAGATCACGCATTTCTAATTGGAGTGTTGGAAGGGAGAGTGAGGAAAGGATTTCTTCGCTCTTCCTTCTTCAACACCATCTTCTTCTTGGTCTCCTCTCCATTGACAGGCTCACATTGTGCAGTCCTCGGGAGAGGGAGAGAAGGGGGGTGGGGGGGCGGCAAAGTGGGCTAAAGGGAGGGAACGACAGCGGAATTCAAAGTCTCCCTCCCTTTCTCTTCCTCTCTTCTCCGTCTCGTCTTCTGTTCTGCTTTGCTTTCGTCGGCCTGCCCTTTTCAGTGCAACGACCGCATGTAACAGAGATGTCATACGAGCGCACCATATTAGCCATTTAGAAGCCGCTACGTGTCGTGCGTCCATTGGGTTTCTCACCTGTCCATGTTGTGCGTCGACAGGTTCACGGGCCTCTTCCCAGGCCGTCCGTTCCATATCCACATAACTTATCCGACCTGTGACTTTTCATGTGGGGTCCGTGTAAAAGCCCCCGCGTCGTCTCGGGTCCCAGGGCCGGGTATCGTTTGGGTGCTAAAGAGCAAGTAGGAAAAGTATTTTTTGTGTCGCATGTTGCAGAGCACGGCCACACAATTCACGGACTCAAAACCGTGTCCCTTCCGATATGCGTGGGACCCAAATTATGGGCCCGTCGTTTCACCCGATCACTGGACGGGTAATAAAATGGGTGAGTATGATGAGTTTAAAGGTTTTCTTGGGATAAGATTTTGCTTGTGCTCTGGTTTTGGATACGATGGAACAGTGGAAATGGCAGTCGCGGCGCAGTCTGGTTTACTGCTCAAAGCGTTCGCTAAGAATGGTGGGCTGTAGTTTTCACGTCTACTGTTCTTTTGTTCTTCTTCCTTGAGATATGTCTATTTGTCTTCTTGTTGGGGTACCGTATGCCTCTCTCACTGTAAAGTTTTCTGAGAGATGATTTATGATTATGTTTGGAAGTTCTCAGACCAAGACAAGAACAGTGGAAGTGTGTCTATCTGACTCGGCAAAACTCACAGAGCCATCCTTCTCTCTCTTGCCATTAATGGTAGAAACCCCCACTTAGAAGTAACAGCAGAAGTCTGCATCTTAGAACTTGGTATTGTCAAGACTATGTTTGGATTTTTGTAGTTTTGAGTATAAGCAATTGCTTGTAGGATTGACAGAAGGACCAGCTTTAGAGTCAGTAGTTGGAAGTCTGTTCAGTAACTTTGTTCACTGTGTAGATTATAAATAGCACAAAATTAATTAGTGCTTAATCAGCAGCTCATCACTTGAAGTACATGTAAGAGCCTGTGATCGATACCAAGATCTCAATGACTGCCAGGGAAACTGGCAATGTTCAAAGGCTGCAGCAAGTGGTCATCTTTCATCACTAGCCTCAGTGTGGTATCTTCTGCAATCCTTTTACTTTGTTATCACCTTGCAAGAGCTGGGAATGATCAAACTTTACCATGCTGATTTCTGAGTGCAGTCAAGGGTGATCCTACTTCGTTTGCTGTCATGATGCCAAAGTTCTTGGTTTGTGTGTTTGTTGTGACTGATATAATACTTCCACACTGCTGCTTCACAGTTACTGTAGAGCATCTTTTGACCTGTTAGAAGAAGGAAGTTGTTCCCTCTCACCATAGATCAGACTGCTCTATCTGAGCTATCCAATAGGAGAGTGACTCTGTTTTATGATGAACATGTATTGATGATCCATTTGAATTTTGCATTACATCTAGCTTAAGTTGAAGTATTGCTTTCTTCCTTGTTTTTTTTTTGGATCTGTTATACACATAAATTAACATTAGAAGTGTCCATTGAATGAGGATCATGCAATCTTCAAAAGACCCATCAACAAGTTGAAACATTATGCAAATATGCCACTGGCTTTACCTGTTCATCCATGGCAGTAGCTAAGGAATTCTCCTGTCTTTTTATCTTCAAGCAATCAATCTAAAGCAGTGTGGAACTGTGGATGTCTTCAGTATCAGAGATTCTTTGGCTGTCTCTGCTGCTGCTTCTCCTGCACCACAAGTTTGTGTGGAACTGTGGATGTACTGCCAGAGCTTCTTTGGTTGTTTCTACTGCTGATCCTTCTGCACTGAAAGTATAGTATGGAAGTGTGGATGTCCTCAGTAGCAGAGCTTCTTTGGTTGTTTCTGCTACTGCTTCTTCTGCATCAGAAGTGTAGTGTGGAACTGTGGATGTCCTATCAGATCTTTGGTTGTTTCTACTGCTGATTCTTCTGCATCAAAATTATAGTGCTGAAGTGTGGATGGGTTTAAGTCGCAGAGCTTCTTTGGTTGTTTCTTCTACTGCTTCTTCTGCATCAAAAATAGTGTGGAACTGTGGATGTCTTCAGTAGTAAAGCTTCTTTGGTTGTTTCTGCTGTTTCTCCTGCTGCTGCCTGTTCATCAAATGTAGGTTTGGAACTGTGGATGTCCTCACAACCAGAACTTCTGTGGTTGTTTCCTCTGCTGCTTCTTGTTCATCATATGTAGTGTGGCACTGTAGGTGTTTCTGCTACTGCTGCTTGTTCATCAAATGCAGTGTGGAACTGTGGATGTCCTCAGCATCAGAGATTCTTTTGGTGATTTCTTCTGGTGCTGCTTCTTTTTCTTTTTGCCTTCATCTGCCTTAAGACAAAGGAGTGAAGCTGCACCATGAATGTCTCTTTCCATGGGATGAAAGAAATAAACTCTTGCCATTGATTGTAGCTTTGAGGAAAAGCTGCATATACCAAGGTTCAGGTGGTAACTCTTGTGAGCAGGAAGAAGCCTAATTGCTCTTCTTTCTTACTACTTGATGATCATGATAGATAAGGATTCTTCATCCTGTCTTGTAATGAAAGTTCAACATTGAAATAATATTGAAATCAGACTTGTCTTTTGTGCTTTAATAGCATGGATTGAACTATACTGAAACAATGTTAAAAGTAATTTTGAGTGCATCACTTGGGATTCAGAATGATAAAGTTTGAATACTATATTATTAATATTTATATCTCAACATAAATCTTTTGATTTACTCACATTCAAAATTAATACAGTACCTGACTTGCACTCAATTATTATTCCAACCAAAGTTAGACTTATCTTTCAATCCCCTTTTCCATGATCATGCCTCCTGCAGAATTTAGATTAGTAATTAGATCTTTAGATACCTTCCTTGGAGTGTGAGTAGTTCTTTTCAATCCATATCATGCCAAAATTCTTGGACCTCATTTTGTAACATAAGATGCAAAAAATAAATCACATGGATCCTACAGTTCCTAACCCTGAACATTTCATCTCACCCATCTGTGGACTATATCAGCATAGGATCTTCTCAAAAATTACTATGCATAGCTTGATCCACTAGAAGCTCTATAAAATTCCAACATAAGCAGACAAACAACAAGAGGAATCAGACTTGAGCAATGTTTTCTTTCTGCAAAGAACAAAATAAAGCAATGTTATGATACAGAGAAGAAACTGCAGGAGAGAGAGGCTGAATTTTTGTTCAGATTTCTCATTCCACAATATTTATATATCTTTCTGTTCTGCAATTGATTTTGTTACAAGAAAATGGCAGAAGTTGCACTGGGATTCTATGCCATGCACAGTTATACCCAGTTGTGGATCTATCAGTAGCTAAGTTTTTGCAAGGTTCCATCAATCAACATTAATTCAATATAGAGTTCATTGCTTGTCACTGTTTGTTGCTACAGGATTCTCCCACAGATTCTTTTTCCAGTGAAAGAGTCTTTGTAAGCTCAAGTTGCAGTTCTGCTTTTGATTTCATGAACTCATCATTTTGGAGAAGAACAAAACAAACACTATTATGTTCTTTTCCTGTGATTCAAGTGCAGTCATATTAAAGGATATGGCACATTAGTTCTTTGGCTGCAAACAGCTGAGTCTTTTCTAGAGGGAGAAACATATTTAATTCTGAAATGGCATTGAATGTAATACCTGACAGAATAGTTTATCCCCATTCAGATTAGCTGCATTCTCCTGAGTCCTGACTGATAAATATCACATAAATTTTTAATTTCATGAAAATTTTCATGGAATGATCAACAAAAGAAAGTTAAACTTATTTCATAATTTTATTCTACCAAACTTTTAGCCTAGGTCTTGATCCCCTACAGTTTTGATTGCTGTAGTACCTACACTTCTGTATGCACATCTTCCTCTCCTGAAACTTTTAAATCTAAAAGCAACTGGTTGGGAAAAAAAAAGAGGCTGAAAAACCCAAAATTTCAGCATACTATTAGGTTCCTAATCTCTACATTCCATGCAGCTTGGAAGTTCTTGAATCATTTGGCACTTCAGGAAGCAGGTAGAAAAGGCTTTATCATATTCTGAACATAGGTCCATAAGCCACATGATTGTGTCTGCCAACACCATGTCACTGTTTGCAGGTATGAGTTGGGTCTGATAGACTCTCTGAAATGTTAGAGCCTGTTGTTGCCATTAGAAGGTGGTTGAAGGGCCCTACTACTCAGTATAGTCCACACAAATACAAAGTGGTAAAGGGGAAGCCCTAAAGATGGCATGCAACATTATACTAATCAGTTCCCCTGATGATTTAATGTAGCAGAAACTACTCTAAAGGCCCATCATTGAATTAGTATCACCAGACAATGTTCACTGATCTAGTTGATGATAGAACAAAGGGGAAAGATGGAAATTTAAGGACTTACAGCTAGCAAGCATATAGATTGCAGAACAAGGGTTTAAAAGACCTTCCAAAGCTTGACTAGTAATAGAAAGCAGTATTTAGTCTACAGCACAAGGATGAAGGTAACAATAAGCATGAGTACAAGAAGCAAACATATCTTGCACCAATAAACTCTTTCCTGTTCATCTAAGAGTTGATCTGATATTGCCCAGTGTATAGAGACATTGCTTTCAAGCATAATTTCTAGACAGTAGTATTAGAATGAAAAGGTTTGCAAATATATACAAACAAACAAGAAGGAAATTTTGTGAAT
The DNA here is from genome assembly GCF_036884655.1 of Musa acuminata AAA Group. Classification (NCBI taxonomy): domain Eukaryota; kingdom Viridiplantae; phylum Streptophyta; class Magnoliopsida; order Zingiberales; family Musaceae; genus Musa; species Musa acuminata. The sequence continues at coordinate 45,423,597 of NC_088357.1, forward strand.
TGCAATAGATGATGTCCAACTGTTTTGGAGCATAAAAAATAGATAATGTAGATTGAAATGTCACACTATCAAGAACTGAACAGTATAGCAAAAGGGTGGCAAAAAGTTCTTTTAAAGTTGAAAAGAACTCATTTAACATGGTGCTTACTGTTATGAGGAATGATAACTTGTCAAACATAGAACTAAAATTAAATAAGAAAGAAGGGAGGCAACAACAACACTGGTTTCAATCCTTCAGAAAAAATAATAACCAGCTCTTTAAATAGATAAGGAAGCATTTAAATGGCATATGCTAAGTGTCAGGTGTGCAAGATTGATGAACTCAATATGAGGCTCTATTTTGTAGAAAAATAACTTCATAATCTTATTTTCACAACTTTTGCACTACTTAGTCCCTGATGCAACTGAGAATGACAAAAAGGTATAATAATAATAATAATAATAATAATAATAATAATAATAATAATAATAATAAAGTACATAGCACATACAATCATCCTGGGCATCCACATGGTATTAATTTCATTCATTTCTGCTGCCTATATATTGGCCTGTCATTGCTGGAGCTCATATGAGATCATTATGATTGGCAGATGCATGTATCACTAAAGTTTTGCATGTGCTTGGAACAGCACTTTTTGGCAAGATTCGAAGTGCAGTAGGAGCCAACTTTGTCCAGGCATCTACAATTTGATGTTTACAAAAAACAAACAATAACCATATCAGCTAGTCTGTCCTCATGAATGAGCCACCAAGCTAATGCTACAACATTAAATCTAGAAGCATCTTTTAGATGCCTAACTAATACTTGCAACAAAAAAGAGAATTCTTCGAACCTCAGCTTGAATGTGCTGGTGGTACCTCTGCTGGGTAGAAGTGGTGGTTGAGTTGCAGGAGAAGAAGAAAAATTTAGAAAATTAGAAAAATATGAGGATAGAAAAGGTTCCATTCATGACAGCTAGGGTCTGTATATTAGATTCTTCCAAAAAGGACAGTAATTGAGATGGAAGGATTTCAAATGCTTACCAATTAAGTACCAAATGGTTGTCAAAAAGGACACTGGAATCCAATCATTTTCTGGGAGAGCAGGATAACATGTACTAGATTGGTTGTCAAAAAGGAAGAATAGTATTGCCTCAGAAAAAAATTGTGCAGTATTCTTGAACACAAGAAAAAAAATGCATTACAAACTCCAATTTTTGGGAAAATTAGTAGAGCTTCAAGAGATTCTAATAAGAAATAAATGCAAAAAGCTGTTAACTCTTGTCACATACTAAAACATACAGAGGTAAATTTCCATGAGCAGCTTGTACAGATTAAGCCTACCATGGACAACCTCTTATCAAATTAGTTGTTAATCATCCATAAGAGATTGCAGTTCAGATTTCAAGTAAAAACCAACATAAAAACATTCTTTTTTACATCAGACAGGATGCAAAGTGATAAAAGCAACATGAAAGAGAGTTAGTCACTATTTCCTGTTGGCCTCATACAGCCACAGGAAGAGCCTTCGTTTTGTCTCCTACTGTTTCTCCTTCCATATAGGTATTCTCTTAAACGAACCCTTGATCTTCTTTTGACAAACCTTGCTCTCTTACTCGGGAGCTCTTCCTCAAATTTCAGCAAATTATATTGAATTTTCTGCATCTCCAATTCCAACCTTCCAATTTTCTCAGAGACCTTTCTTGCCCGATCAGAAATTTGCTTGTGTCTTTTGCTCACACTATCTTTTTTCTCAGCATAATTGTCAGGTGATGCAGAATAGTCTTCCACTTTCTTTGTCAACTTACTGTTCACATCAATGAGCTTTGTTATGGTTCCCTCAGCTTCTTTCAATTGTCCCTTGAAAGTATTGAACTCAGATCTGGTAGGCTGGTTGATCTTTTCAGAAATTTCCATATTACTCTGGAGTTCCTGTATGCTTGATTGAAGAAGCAACAACCTCTGAGCATCAGAAAAAAGTCTTTCTACGACCCTTCTGTTCCATTCCAAGTGGGGCTCCAACTTTCGGGACAACTCTAGCTTGTCAACTGCCAACTCTTTCTCAGCTACCAATTCATCTGAAGTGTACTTGCCCTCCATCTCTTCAATCTGATAATGTGCCATACTGTTCTCGAATATCAAGGGACTTTTCTGCTTTTGGTTGCTGCATCCCTCTTCAGATGTCCCCCATAGTTCAAGCATCTCACTGGTGGCTTCATCAGTTCCTCTAGCTCTTCTATGTCCATGAGAAAGAATGTCATTCCCATATCGAGAAGAATTTAGAACAATATCAAGCTGTATATCTTTCATAATTTGTTCGTATTTTGATTTAGTGATTTCATTGTCCGGAATTCCCTTTGACTTTAGCAGTTCAATTTGTTTCCATGCAGTCTCCAAACTAGCACTTGAATCCAACCTTTCCAGCTCTAGGACATTCCCGGTATTCATCAAGACCTCCTGCAGCACTTTAATCTTGTTATGAAAATATTGCAGTCTTAGAAGTCCTGGAGGTGTCATAGCACTATGATCCTGACTCCGTTTTTGACAGCTCATGGTATAAGGACAAGCCGCAATCTGATCATCCTGAATATACAATGGAGTTCATTCAAAATGAATACTTACATAGTTTGCTTAGTTTTTTTTTGTGCTAAATTGTATTGTTGGTTTATACACAACTGAACTTCAATTTTGAAAGGATTTCTGAAACTACTCATAACTGGGTTATAAAACCAAGGCAAATCCATTGAATAAAATTAATGGTTTTCTTCTTAAATCTTTTTGGATCTTAAGAATGAAATCTTGTATTTTTGGGAGTGAAAGAGTCCCAAACACAATAGTCAATATAGTTTAACAATTTTGGTTAACCAATGCAATTAATTTTTTCAATTAGACAATTAGAATCAGTAAGTTTCTCATTTTCTAGAGAAAGGAGTACCTCAATTTTCTGATTGATTGATGTAGAATGGCGCCTTGCAAGGGAAAGTGTGAGCTCTTCCAGGATCACAATATCATCCCACAAGGATCCCAAAAACAGTGAATATGCATTCAAGTCAGCCCTCAGTCCTTTATTTTCTCCTTCAAGGACACACATTTTTTTCTCCAACTCATGAACTGTCAAATTTCTTAGTGTCATTTCCTCTTGTAAAACTTTCTTTTGTACCGTAATACTAGTCACAACGTTTTCACTTTTATGTATCAATTCAAGTACCTTTTCTTTATATACTACTGCATTGATTGCTTCCCACTGAATATCATGCAGTAGCTCCTCAACATTGTTCTGCAATTTACCAAGTTCGCATTTCAACACCCTATTTTCTTGCTGAAGACATTCATTCTCAATTTCCTTCACTGCAAAAACATCCAATAAGTTGGAAATCTTCTCTGTTTCTTCTCTGGTCACCTTAGCCTCATCAACATCCAACTTCAGATCATTAAGGTTTCTATGCAACTCTGGGTTCATGTATTGTGCTGTTTTCAAGCTCTGGTTTGCCTGTGACAACTCCATATCCTTCTTGATCGAAGAATTTTCTACTGTGTCAAGATTCAGTTCTCTCCTGGCACTTCGTGCACTGTGAACATCATGTTGGTCTTCTGACAAACTTCTTCTGCACCCTTTCAAGTAAGCAAATGATTCCTTGAGATGTGTGTTTTCAACTTCAAGCATTGAACACTTTCCATTAATTAGTGAGACATCCTGTTCCAGCTTGATTTTCAACCCACGGAAATAATTTGTTTCATTACTTAGTAGCTGTAGTGATAATGCTCTCTCTGAATTAAGACTCCTAAGCATCACAGACAGGTAGTCCAAGGACATAACATCTCTAAGGAAAACAGTGTTCTCCTCTTCCAGCTTGACCTTTTCTTCTCTCAAGTCATAAAGTTTCTTACACATTAAATTGTTTTCCTCAAACACCTTGGAGAATTCAATTTGTAATTTGCTGTGAGACTCCTGGATATATGTGAGCTGTCTGAAAAGCAGATCTACTTCAACTTCCAGTGCTTCCTCCCGTTGGTTGCTGACATGCATCTCCTTCCTCATAAGTTCATGTATCTCGAGGAATTCATCATTCTTGCTTTTTAGCAGTGTTAAATTTTCTAGTTTTAGTTTAGATTCTTTCTCAAGAGCAGCCTTTTCTGCTCTCAGATCTGCAACATACTTTCCAAACTGCTGCAGAAGGGTGACAACAACTGATTTCTCAAGAAGCAAATGTTGCTTTTCATCGTGGGCCTCTGAAATAGTATGCAGCAACTGTCGAATTTCGTTAAAAACAAGCTGCAAAAGCAACTCATCTTCAGTTTCATCGAAAGTAGCATGTTCGAGATCCACCTTGAGTGACTTTATTATTAGATAAATCCACTCCCTCAGTTTCTTGTTATGCTCCATTAAAGATTTTATCTTTTTCTCTTGCGTCAGGCATTGTTGCTCAAGCTCCAGAATAAGTTTCTCTGCGCAGCTCAATGCCTCTTTATGTTTCTGAGATCCAAATAAAAGAATCAGATTCTCCTCTTTCATGTCACATAAGCATCTGTGTAAGATGAAAATCTCAACCTGAGCGTTTATGATTTCGTGCTGTTCCATTTCAAAATTCTCCTCCCTTTGCCTACCTTCTTCCTGAAGGAGATGTATCTGATCTGCCAATGCATTCAGCTGACTCTTGCTAGACTGAACAAGGATGTCATGTTCATCCTTTTCTAGTCTTAATAACTCTTGCAGCTCTGCCACATGATGAAGTCTCGAATCTTTCTCTCTCTCTATATTTGAGCATTTCACTTCTAACTCTTGATACCTGCCTTCCAAGTTCTGAAGACTCTGTTTAAAGCTTTCTACCTGATGCAAACAAGAATTGCATATTAAATCAAAGACAAAACCTGGAAGCTTAAAATAATTTCAGACTTCAAAGAACATATTGCACCCTGATCTAATCCCACACGGGAAGTGAGAGGATGGTTGTGATGATATGTAGTACCAGAAGAGCCTTCTACAATCAACTTAGACTTAAGAATTTTGCATCACGTGGTTCTAGGCTCAATTTTCCATCTAACTGGGTGGGTCATGACAGTAGATATCCAAATCAAATACCCAGGAGTTTGAAGGTGGAAGAAATGACACTTGAAAATTACCTGAGACATGAGGGTGATCTTTTCTGAAAGATGAGCAGATTTCTCATCATGAAGAGAATCGCAGGACTCTTCTGCACCTTTCAGCTTTTCTCTCAAATATTCAAGTTCCACGCTCATGTCAGATAAGGAATTCTCCAAGAATATATTTTTCCTGGAAAGATTCTCCATATTCTGAGCAGCAGCCTCTATTTGGGACAAAAGTGCAGCCTTTTCAGCTAGATGCACAGAAATCCTGCAGCGGAGATGAGCAGAGAAGTCCTCTAATTCTTTTATTTTCACTCTTAGTCTCACTAGGTCATTATTTGCATCCAAAAGGGAAGCTTCCAATGCTGTATTCTTCTCTGATACTGCTTGCATATGGTTTAGCTTATGTAGATAAAGATTTTTTTCATCCTCATTTTTCTTGATTGTATCTTTCAACTTGAAGTTTCCATCTCTCAATTCCTTTATCAGTGCCTGAAGGCATCCTACACTTAAATTGACTGATTGTATTTCGTCTGTTAGCAAATGATACTTCTGCTCCAAATCATTTCTGTCCTTTTTAAGACGATATAGCTCAAGCTCAAGAGATTCCTTTTCCTCTATATGAAGATCAGCTTCATCTTCAAGTTTCCTTTTCAGATCCATAAGAGAAATTATCTCATCCTGCATATTCATTATTGTCAGAGCAGATGAAAGATTTTGTTCACTGAAGCTCACATTCTCCTCCTTAATATTCTCGAGTTCAATCTCCATATCCTGCAGCTTTTCGAGTTTGCTTTTAAGCTCCAGTTCCAGATGCCTCATCTCCTCCTTAGTTTCTGTATGCTTCTTTTCCATGGACTGATAAGCCATTTCAGCCTTGAAATTTCTTTGGAGTTCATCTTGCAAAGAGGTTTTGAGAGTTTCCAGGTCCTGTCCCTTCTTCTTAAGCTCCTCCTGTTGTTGCTTTATTTTCTGCTTTAGGATGTCAAGCTCCAACTGTAATGATTGATTAGCCTTATCCAAGACAAGAGTCCGTTCCTTGGCACTGCTTAAACACAAAGATTCCATTAGCATCTCATCATTAAGCTTCTTAAGGTCTTGTTTGGTGCGAGAAATTTCATCTTCCAAGCAAGATACTCTTATCATGGATTCTTGGTATCGAGTCTGAGAGTCATCTTTTTCAGATTTTACCTTGGAGTAGGTCTCTTTTAAGCTTTGAACTTCATTGTCATTTCTATCAGCACGTGCTGATTCTGAAGTCAGTTGTTTCTTCAGATCCTGGTTTTCCTTCGATAACCTGGAAATTTCTTTCTGAAGTAATTTATATTCTGAAAATTTTCCTTCCCTCCCTGCTGCAAAGTTTGTACCAGTTGCTTCCTCACTAGTTTCAAACATTTGATCCAACTGCTTCAAACAGGCTTCATTTGTTGTTACCTTGGTTACTCCAGAACAAGCTTCATTCAATTTCATTGTGTCATCATGCAATAACAAGCCTAGCAGATCAACTTGTAGACCATCTGGGTGAATAATTCCTTGAGGCATTTGGTGGGTATTTGTCCCTGCATCTGGGGTTACACACTCATCAAAAAGTTCAAGCGGAATTTGGTTAGGAAATGCTTCTGCTATAGTTCTGTGAGCCTGACGAAGTGCCCCAGTAGAATGATCATATCGTTCTGCTAAAGCACGGTATGCTCGGTAAAATTCCTCCACCAGTTTCATAAGCTCAGGGCGTTTCTTATAGTACATTTCTGCTCTTTGGGCAAAGGAATCAGCATCTTCTTCTATAAGCCTGATCATAGCTTTGACCTTATCATCAATATCTGCACAGGTTAGTGTCAATGTGTGAAATCAATAATTTTCATCATCTATGGTGAGAAAACATAGAGAAAAGATTTATTACTGGGAGACATATTGTCAAAGATAACCATTTGTTGATTTAGTGAGCTAAGTGGGACTAGTACAGGGGAACTAATAAGCTAAAGGATTGACTGAACAGCACAATCAAGATGTCTTTGTTATACTTGATATAAGGAAATAGGCTAAGTCAATTTGTAACAGTATAATATTGGATGAACTGGTACCTGCCATAACTAGAGAGCATCATCCTCATTATACATAAGCATATATGGAGAGAAAGCCAACTACAATTATTTTCTACAAGAATTTCAAAGAACAGAAAGCACACTCTTGTCTGGCAATATCAACTTAAATCAGCAAAATCTAGTGAATACAGCAATCTAAAATTCATCATAATACTTCATATAATCACGATTGACAATTCATGCTTAGACTTTAAAGACCTTTGCTTTTGTCTTTAAACATTAGTGCTAGAGATGGTTAATTTGTCCTGAAATAACCAATGGATTGCCCAGGACTGAGATCAATATCCAGGAAAACCAAAAGCTTTTCACTAGTAAACTATAAGATCTCTGCATGAGATCTGTGCATAATGCACAGAGCTACTTTATTTGAGAATTCCTCTTAAGAAGGAATAAAACAAGCTACTGTACAAAAATATGAGGAGACAAAAGAATACCTTCTGACATAGTTGCCTATCGGCATGTCTACATATTAAATTTTACCAAATTACAGATGGTTTGTTTTTCAAAATGTGAAATCCTACAATGACCAGGACCAAAAGTCTAAGAATATATAAAAATAGACTAAAAGGGTCAAAAGAATTATGAAAGGCTATGCTACAAAGGGTCACTAAATTGACACAGAAAATGAACAAGATCATTTACTATTTATGTATATTTGTAACTCTATATTTTTTCCACCTAATTAAGAATATTAGATCATGAAACCAAGGTCACATTTGCTGAATTAAATGATGCCACATAATATTTTATTATGGAAAGTTGAATATCTTATGCTAGGTTGGTTGTGAGCATTGGAGACTGGAACAATTTTTACAATATTGGAAGAAAAAAATAGATTATTACACTTGGACCAGGGACCTCAAAATTTGAAAAAAGTGAAGGTAACTTTCTCCAACATAACATACAATATAATAATTCTGTCCCATTCATCTGGTATCAAATGAGAGATACATAACATTAGAATAGGTTCACCAAATTTACAATTAGCAGTGTTAAGTTATCTAATTGCTATAAACAGGCAATGAACAGACATTTTTATGCAAAAGGTGCACTTTTATTCAACGAGATGAAGAAAGCATATGATGCATGACAAATGATAATAACTAGTCTCCTACACATCCATCCAAAGCCTCTCAATGCAAAAAACAGTAGTCCCACTATTTGTGCAGTGGTTTCATTTTCATTAATGAAGAAAAAAATATGGTTGATATTCTCCTCATGCATTAGATTTTGGAGGGTCTCAACTGCAAAAAATTATGCAGCATTCAGCATCTCAGACTCAAATGAAACCTCAGTGTATGCTTAAAATGCAGAGGTTAGAAATTTTGATGTCAATGTTAATTAAAACATCAAATCGGATAAATTTGTCCCTGACAGGAGTCAAGGAGGAGAATCATATACATACCTGCAAGGTTATCCTGAAGCCATTTGGAGTGTTTTGGGCTGATATGACTATCCCACCACCACGAATACAAGCGTCTGGATTCAGCATGTGAGAGTGTGGCCATGATTCCAGGCAAGACGGCTACTACTGCCAGCTTCTATCTCAAATGGCAATGTCGTTGGACAAATACAAAGAACAAAAAGATCCAACACAGAACAAGAGCTGAAACAGTTTCACCAGACACCCAACTAAAGCTAACACCAAATTTGGTGACGCAAACGAAGAGACCTCTGACATATATTCCAACTTGGAGGCATTTTGAACCACCTAAGTAAAACAAAATGGAGATCAGCCTAAGAAGAAGAAAGTGATATCAGATACTACATACTAAAGAACAACAAAGGTTGCAACATTTGATGCTCAAACATGATGGAAAAAAAAAAAAATCATCGATCAATACCAACCACATACTAAACAACAACAAAGGCATTTATCAGAGATGAAAAGAGATTGATGAAAATGATGTTTCTCTCACCTCGATGTTGACAAGAGGCAATCGACCTTCCAAGACAACCCAAGACCCTAACTTCTACAACAAACGAAGAACATCTTTAAGGAACTTAACCAGTCCAAGCATAAGATCCATCACCTAAACATGATCTAATGTAACTCTGCAACTTTATACACACAAATCAGAGAAAACAACTGAATATACTCGGACAAATCAAACTCACCCAAAACAATAACCGAGGCAAAGACAGGAGCTCGATCCTCGACGATTCCTCACCCCGAAGGCTCAAATAGCAACCGGGAAAAAGAACAGTTCCTACAATGATCTACACCCTACCGACGCTGAACCCTCACGAATCAGAGAAATCAATCCCACCAAGCCAAAAGAATCCCAAAGAAATGGTCCGATCGCCAAGAGAAAAAAGAACGCAGCAAGATCGCATTTTTCCCACAACCGCAGGTCAGCCAACAAAACAATGCAAGAAGCAATCTTTCTGGAAACTCATGATCAAACCATGAAAAAAGAGCCTTTTTTTTCCCTTTCTAACATCATCAAGCAGCGGCCGTGCAGAAAGATCCAGCTGCTCTCTTCATCCACTCTCATCCCATGTGCCCTCACTCTCTCCCTCCTCTTCCTCCTCCTCTTCAAGATGCTGCTCTGTTATATTCTTTTGCTCTGGCAAGAAGAAAGGGAGGGGGAGGCAAGGAAAGCACAGGAGGAACTAAAATAAGGGGAAAGAAGAGAGAGTAGAAGACAAACAATTAAGGGGAATGGCAGAAGAGTTAAGGAAGTGGCATGGAATTTTGGAAGCCAAAGTTGGTAGATTTGTGGGAATTGAGACAGGGATTGGGGATTACAGCTGGGAATACTGCAGTGAATAAAGCCATAGCTACATAACCACCTCCTCACATGTAGCTCTACACACTACAAGTCTATCATTATTAATGTACTGCACATGCTTCATAAGTGCATTAAATCACTAGTAGAGATGTCTCACTTTATTCTTAGGATATGTGTGGTTGTGATATATATATATATATATATATATATATCTTGTCTATAAATTTTCCAAGATCAATGTGAAGAGCATTGCAAATTGGTTGCATGAGAGTATTATGGATCTTTCAATTGTTTGCTGTCATCAACATATCAGTTGGTCAAATGGTGTGGAGTTGCATGGCTACTTCCTGATGAAGTTAATCATGCTCTTATAATTTGCCAATGAATATTGTACATTATATATACCAAATTAGAAATATGTTATGATTTTTGTGCAATGTACATGTATATATATCATTTATGTTTTTACTACTGACCTGATTTTATGTGATCTAGAAATTCAAGAAATACCTTTTGAAATCTTTGAAAAATGAAGCAAAACTGGCTTTGGATTTTTAAGATAAATATATTTAAATCTTTAATAGGTTAATAATTTCTAGAGATTAAATATTTAAATATGTGTATTCGCGTATATTAGATTTTGTATGAGGATGAGATTATTCATTTATGATCTAGATGACCATTATTTGAATTATAAAAATAATCTCTTCTTTGTAGGAGTAATTTTGTGTATTTGAATCTTTCTCTAACTCTATGTCTTTTCTTTATCAAATTTTAAGGTTTTTGGGGACAAATATTCTTCATTTCTTAAACATTAAGTTGGTTCTCCATTTCTTCAAAGATAAGCCCCATTTTCTTTGTCATGTTTCATGGATTTCCAACTTGTCATCCATCTTATGTGGAATAAATCAAATGTCTAATGTTTCCTAATTGACACCAATATACCATACCTTTCATTAAATTGTCATGTCAAATGATACATGAGAAAATTAAACATAGAGTTATTCAAATTAAATGATAGAATAAGCTTCACAAGAAATGACTTATTGGGATATTATGGCTTGTTTTTTGTAATCATTTGCATTCACCTAAAAAATATGTCCTGTCATGGAAGGAATGTCCACAGAATCATCACAGAGACAATTGATAGATACTGCACAAGGAAAGTGACAATTGTTGAGTTTCACAATTGTTGAGACAATCCAATGAGACATGCACTGATTTCATGTTAGGTTTATCTTAATTTTTATATAATTTTATTATGTCTATCTTTTCCTATTTTTATTGTATTTTTTTTTTATTATATTTCCTATTATACTTAAAGTTTGATTACTCTCTCTCTCTCTCTCCTTATTTCTTAGTTAGGGGCTTTATTTTATCTCACCAAATATCTTTGCTTGCTATGCTTAGATTCAACCTCACAATATGCTATTATATATGTACTTATGTCCAAGTCTCATACATGAAAGTCTATTTATCACCTAACCCCATTGCAAATTCTTGAGAACCCTCTGATCTTTATCCTAAGGCCAAAAATGAAAGCAAGGATCACAAATCAAGGTGCTTTATCTGCAGCCTTCTGCATTTAAGTGGGGGTAAAGATGATAGATTTAGTGGTCCAATATAGTAAACCTAAATTTACATGAACCATAAATAATGAGTATATATTTGATCTTTATATCATTATAAACCACTATAATTTAACTATATTTTTACAATGCTAATCAATATCATTTTTGTTGTTGTTGTGCTTATCAGTCAACCTATCTAACATCTTCTAAAATGAATAGTCTTTGGTTTGTGGATTAAAAATTTACCAAATGAAATCTCAAAGTTTTATTTTTTTTTATCATAATTTTATTATATTATTTATCAATTTACATTCTTAAGATATATATTATAAACTTAGATAGATTTACTGATATGATAAAGAAATTATTTGAGAAATGATCTTTCTATACTATCATAATTTTGCAGTGTTGCACTGGTCAGTCAATCAATCACAAAGGAAATTTCTTGAACCACAGCTTCTTTGCAATGAGCAATCAGCCAGTCTCATGCACAACCTATCTGCCTTCTTCCTCATCATGCCCCCCATATGTCTGCAAAAAGAGTCGAGAATCCAAAAAGGAGGGGAAAGGAATGGACATGAAGGTATCCTGTTGTTGTATCATGGTGCTTTTTGGGATGATTGCAGTGACAACCCATCTCATCATCGCCATGGACAGACCAAGAGAGAGCTGGGACCAGCACCGACCCTATAACAGTGACTCCATCACCCAGCAGATCTTGTCCTGCTTTCCATCTTCCTTCTTTTTGTGTTGTATTGATTTATTTATTTATATTCTGATGAAACTGTAGAACAAGGAGATCATTGGTCTTCTCTCTCTCTCTCTCTCTCTCCCTATACCTTTCTCCTTCTTGTAATGTATTGTTGTTTCTTTACTGATATATAACCATAGAACAGGAGATCATTATTCTTGTCTTCACCTTTTTGTGATGTATTGGTCTTTCCTGATAAAACTATAGACTAAGATAATATTCTTCTTCTCTTCCCTGCCATCCTTTCTCCACCTTTCTTTTTTCCTTCTAGTAATGTAATGTTCTCTTTTTGGTGTGTCATTGAAGTACAGACATGGTGGAGTGGATGAGTATGTAAGTAATCCAAGCACAAAGGTCTTCGACACTGTTCACAACTTTTTGGAGTATCTGATGAGAACAATAGAAAGATGGGAACATTATTATTCTTTTACATAGCATCACAGAGTTATGGAAGTTCAGATCAAACCTTTAATCTTTGCATGAGGAGCTGCAGGCCTTTCAGTTACTGATCATTCTGCCAAGTTCTGGTCATAAAATACTATAACCAAACAGAGCTAATTGAACAGAGCTGCACTTACTGTGATACCATGATAAAAACAATTTATTGGATTATCAATAATCTTATGTTCTTAATTATAATACTCTCGATTAGTCTCACGTACGAAATGAATAAGATTAAGATTGACTTATAAGAATCTGATGAGTATACTACTATCAATATCGAAATCAAATGTGGGCTGGATGATCTAAGTTTGAATCCATGTTCATATTGATGGGAGCCCAATATGTTTGAATCCATGTTATGTATAGCCAATCTCTCCCACTTGCACTTCGAGGCTGCTCGCCGGCGTCGCTCGTGCATTACTGCAATTAGATGCCGTCGTCACTGCCGCCGCACTGGCCGACGTGCTCGACATGGAGTCGCAATCCTCCGCTACGATCGGACCCTCCGGTGGCCACACAAATGCTGGTTTGTTCGACGGCACCTCCGGCGGCGCCACTGATCTCGACATGATCTGTACAATCGCGTGGGTCTTTGGTCGTGCCCCCGGAAGAGGGTGGCTGCAAGCAAGCCCCAGGAGCAGTAGCCTCTTCGCGTCCTCCGCCACGTACTCGCTGCCGAGCCTGGCGTCCATGGCGTCCAGTATCCGCCCCTCCCCGTGGAGGCTCCACACCCAGTCGGCGAGGAGATCGAAGCCGGCGACGCGGCACAGCGGGCGGCGCCCACAGACGACCTCGAGGACCACGGCGCCGAAGGCGTAGACGTCGGACTCGCGGGTGAACTTGTGGGTGATGCAGCACTCGCTGGCGATGTAGCCTCTGGTGCCGACGACGCCGTGGTCGGTGACGGAGGTCTTGTAGGCGTCGAGGGTGCGGGCGAGACCGAAATCGCCGAGGCGGGCGTTGAAGGTGGCGTCGAGCATTATGTTGGAGGCCTTGATGTCCCTGTGCACGACCATGGGGTTGTACTCGTGGTGAAGGTAGTGGAGGGCGTTGGCGGCGCCGGCGATGATGGTGTAGCGGCGGTACCAACCGAGCACCGGAAGCGTTTTCGCATTGCCGAATAAGTGTTGGTCGAGGCTGCCGTTCGACATGAACTCGTAGACGAGCAGCAGCGCCCCGTTTCTGTGGCACCACCCTGCGGCCGACAGAGTCTGTTGAGGGGGGAGAGGGAGAGAGAGAGAGAGGGAGAGAGAGAAGGGGGAAGACGTACCAAGCAGAGGAACAAGATTCTTATGCCGGAGGCGATTGATGACGGTTAGCTCGGAGAGGAAGTCATCCAATCCCTTGGTCCTGTCCCTCGAGAACTTCTTGACGGCCACCTCGGTGTCTTCCCCGGGCAGCATGCCTCTGTAAACCACCCCAAACCCGCCTTGCCCCAGCTTCATCTTCTCATCGAAGTTGCCGGTGGCCTTCTTCAACTCCCCGATATCGAACTCCCTTGGCATCCCCGGGAGACGCCTCAGAGCGTTCGCCACCATCTCGCTCCGCTCCTCTCGCGCCTTCTGCCTCCTCCACCTTCTCACGTACAGCCCCGCAAGTAAACTTGCGAGTGCTACAGTCGCACCTAGCGGCGCTGCTATCTTGAGACTTAGTTTCCCTCTTGCTGTAGCACCGTCGTCATACCGCTTCGGGAGGTCCTGCAGCTTGGAGAGATTCTGCACCTTCAGATTCCATGAAAGCACACAGTTAAGCTCGTAGGTGGCGCCCGTGGAGGCGGCAAAGCCGAAGTAGGAATATCGACGGACGTGACGGCTAAGGTCGAGCGACGTGTTGAGGACCGGAACAAATGGCTTCGGCGTGCCGGAAACCGCCATGTACACAGACACGGCGCGTCCTATCCCGTCGTAGTCCACCCACACGGTGTAGTTGGTGACGTTAACAGGGGCGATCGGGATGTCGACCTCGGCAGCGACGTCGGAGACAACACTGTTGACGTTAAGACCGACATGGTTGTCGTTGGGGTCATATGACTGCTTAACGGTGTCGAACTCGATGGCCACGAGATGGTTGTCGGGGTTACCATCGAGGGTGGCGTTGGTGAGCCCAAGGAAGCCGCGCTCGCTCCCGGACGGCGGAGCATCAAGAGATGGGAGGATGACGAAGGCGAATCCCTCGCCGGGGACGGCACCGCCCGGGCGATAGATGATGACGTCGAAGTCGGTGTTGAAGGAGGCGACTGAGTTGGAGGCGTCGTCGTCGTCGTCGTCTTCCCATAGCTTGAACGGGATGGTAAAGACGATGCGGCCGGACTTGTTGGCGAGGTGAGCTGAGTAGTTGAGGCCAAAGGGGGTGACCTGGAGCGCGCCTTGGCCGTAGCCGGCGTCCTTGAGCATGAGGAGCGTGGTGCCATTGGCGACGTCGTTGAAGGAAGAGATGGAGTAGGTCTCGTAGCTGGTGGTGGTCGTGACGACCTGTTGGAGGTCAGCCACCTGGAAGTGGAAGAGGAGGCAGACGACGACGACGGCGTTGGGGAGGACGAAGAAAGCCGGCGGCTTGCGTCTCATCAGTGCATTGATTGCAGTCAATTGGCTATTCCTTCTCCTGTAAAACAGAGGACACATGTTGGGTAATAACGCTGACCAAGTCAACGAAATTATCTCGTTGACTACTAAGGCAGATTTCTTTTTTGTGGTAGTCTTCTCTCTTATAATAGATTAATTTATTTAGCATGCTTGCAGATTAATTTATGGTAGCATTACTTCAGTTTAAAGGGTTAGTCATTTTGTTGATCTGGTCATGGAAAAGTTTAATATCCACATTATTACAGATTAAATGATAAAAATTAAGATCACATCCACAACATCAACTTTACTTATAAAAAAATAGGATTGTGATCTAAATATTCGAATCACTGCATGTCAAAATTTATTAATTATATTAAAATTATTTAAAATTTAAAATTACTATTAATCATCTTAGAATCATATCATAATAGTTCTAGAGAATAAATTTTAACTTGAATTACACTCGAGTTACAAATAGGATATAATTATAATAAATAATCAGATCAATGATAAATTTTATTAGTTATATTAAAATCATCAAAAAATAAAAAAAATTACTACCAATCAACTTAGAATCATGTCATAATAGTTTTTGTTAAGTTACGATCGATTATATTTATTGTAACTCGAGTGTATGAGTTACACTCGATCATAGTTTCATTCCAACCCCCCTAGTATAGTATTATCCAGTGACGATGGTACTAATAAATATACGATGATATTGTTTATACTTAGTGCTTTATTGACGGATGATGGTACCGACCAAATTATAGTACCTTTTAAAAAAAATAAATTCTAAAACCATCTAAAAAAATAAATTAGAGAAAATGATAATAAACATATTAGAATTGTGTTATGATTGTTATAAAAAAGTTTTAATATATTTTAAAAAATAGTAGAATTACACTCAGGTTATACCATATATTCGATCATAGATTTAATCTCACACATTTCCTATTTAGACAATTTAGCATCCTAAAATTAAAAAAAAATGATACTAAATATGTTAGGATCATGTTATGATAGTTTACAAAATTTTGGATAGGAACAAAGATAAGTTAATGATTTACACTTGAGTTATACTCAATCACATATTCAACATAGAAATCTATTATTATGATATTTAATGACTCTAAAAAAAAAAATAAATAAACATGTTAGGATCGTGTTATGATAGTTTTGAAAAATAAATTGAATAGGTTTCGGGATAATTTCTTTATTTACATTGGAATTATGTTCCCAACGAGAGGTTTTCGTTTTTCGATGATGTCGTTGATGTAGCTAATGCCAAATAGGGGAGATGTCATCCTCATTCATCACTTGGAGAGAAGTAGAGGAGTTTGTTACTATCATTCATCATTAGAGAAGAGCGTTGGTCATCGTTGCCAACACTAGGGTTATACTCGTTCAATGTAACTCTCGTGTGACTCGTTTACCAGGTATTTTAAACTTGACCTAATTCGCTTTATAAAATCTAATCCAAATGGATTTGACCTAGATTGATACTCAGACCAAATCAAACCAATCCTTGGATCGATCAAGTTTGAAACAACTCACCCAATCCAATAAAAAAAGATCCACTTGAGTTTAAGGGTATTATTGGTATTTTAAAAAAATACCCTCTCATAAAAATAAAATGAGGACATTATATTAGAAAACTTTATTAATAGGGGATTTTTTTGATAGATTGTCCATAAAAGAATGAAGAGTTCCAAGAGACCAAACATGTAAAATAATAAAAAAATAATTTGATTAGATAAAAGCATGAAACGTGTTGGGTGACAATTGATCGGCCATAAGAAATTGGCAAAATCACATGACCTCATATTTTAATCCTACTCTGATTCATGACTTCTGTTCTTTAAATCCTATAACAAATTAGATTCAACTTTATCCTGTGATGTAGCCATCTTTGACTAAAAATTCTCGGCAAGACATTGTTTGGAAAATATCTATAAAACTCTATTTTCAGATTTAATATTTTTTTATACTGGATCGATGTTTAATCCAGTATATGCAATTTTGAATGATACCGTCCAGTACGGATGGTACGTACCGATCTAACGACGTATCGGTACATGGACCGCCCGCTACCGAATGGATCATACTCCAATGTTACAATTCAGTATGCCGGTACCATACCATACCGAGCCAACCTCAAAACATCGATATGGTACAATATTACATACCTTGATTTAATCAATAACTTTTATTTTAATTTTATTATTTTATTACTTTCCCATGATCATAAGTTTCTACTAATCCAACTTATACCTTTCATGAAGTTCAGCTAAATATCATACTGCTCTATTTTCCATATGGACTATAATTTGTTAAGCTTTGATGGTAGAGAGTGCCAAAATTGATACTCTCACTACTTTGTTAAGATATATTTCTACAAGCACAGCTCATAGCTACATTTTGGATCACCCATTACCACACCATCACCATCAATGTCTATATCATAGATTAGATCCATCATTGTCTTCGACAAGGAACGACACTGCTCGCAAGAGTAGTTTCTTGGAAGAGGGTGAGGCAGCACAAGAGTATTTCTTTCTTGTAGATGATGTGGGAGTGCAGAGACCTGTGATCTGCCATCATCACCACCTCACCAGTGGGGTACTAAGTTCTTCCAGGTAGTTTCCAAAGCAATACAACAGATAAAAGAAGGGAGAAAATAAGAGATCATAACAAATGATGGGCATCTGCACATATTTACTCAAGTAGGAGAAAGTAGACATGTCGAAAGATCTGTAATGAACATACTGATATATCAAAGAACAACATATTTCAAGTACATATGAATGCATTCCATTAACAATACTTGCAATAAGAACATTACTTTTATACCATAGACTGCAAGTCTCGTGGAATGCAATGGGCAGCAACTGATAACAATTGAGATCTGATGCCACAGAAACCTGATTACAAAATGATGAAAAGATATTATATATGTGAACTAGGAGAAATATAATAAAATTGTCTTTTCAGATGATTCTGTGAGTACCTCAACATATCAATTGACAGTAGATGAACTAAAAGAGCTGTTGCGGGAGTAGCTCAATGGATGTTCAGTGGATGCATCATCGTTATCGAGTGAAGGGAAGGGAGGAATAGATTTCAGTATCAGTTTCCTGCAACTTCTACGGTTTGGTGGTGACAAGCCAACTCCAATATGTGGAGGTGAGACCCTCTTCCGATTAGGTGAAGCAATCTTAATACCGGTGGTGGGTGATGCATTGGATTTTAGAATAGTTGGAGTGTCATCCTCGAAATTTGCATTGATCTTGTTCTCTGATTTATCTTGAGAGAGAAGGATTTCAGGCTTCCAAAGTATGTGAGAGCCATATAATCCAGGAGAACGTCCAATTGAAAGCTTGCTAACTCGTGGGGGCTTTGCACTTGAAGAAGATGGCAGTTTGATCGATCGCCTACGGAAAATAATAAACTTTTGTTAGATAGTTGTGGGAAAATGAGAGTGAAGACTAAGCTATCAAAATGAGTGCTGCACCTGCAACTTTGGTGAGGTGTAATGGGTAATATATTTCCAAAAGAATTACGTTCATCGATTTGGACTTTAGCAATTTGTGGGCCATCATCTAGACCTTCCTTTTCCTTGTCATAAGCATCAGTTTCTTCCTCCACATGTTCAATTTCTCCAACACCTGGGATAAAACATTAATAAAAAAGGAATTTATCAATCAGAATAATGAATTATGCTTAAGAAGGCTTAAAGTTTTGATTTAAACTTGGTTTCAGACATAAGAAACACAAGAAAAATGCAACAATATAGATACAAAATAATCACTTAAGTTTTCTCCTAAAACATTGTCTTGTTAAATACTCTTCTAACTCAGCGGATAAGTATGAAGTAATAACTTTCCTCATCTTGTATTGCTGACATTGAACTAAGACATGAAATTTCTCATCATAATCCTAATGATATTGCTTACGTTCTTAAATATACCAAAAAGAAGATACGATACTCATTTCCTGGATGTAGGTTTGCATGCCCCGATATCATATTTACCATAGAAACACATTATCTTTCCCTCTACACATAGTTTGCTTTATTGGTCTACGATCATGTTCATAGAAAATATGTTTATCCTATTTATCATAGAAACATATCAATTGTCTTTCCATAGACACATAGTTTGCATTATTGGGCAATTATCAGATGATACCCGTGATCCTTGTTGGTACATCTGAGATCAATGAAAGATAGAAAAGAAACTTGTGCTTTAACAATGAAATGAAGGAGAAGCAGTACCATCCACTATTTTGTAAGACAAGGAAATGATATGGGACAAAAAAAAAATTTGACGAGTAGCTCTTAACCTTTTAAGAAAAAAGGAATTATCATAAAGCAAAAAAGATATCATGTGATCTACAATTAATCTTGAATCATGTGGACACACCTTCAAATGATTTTTTTTCTTTATTTGTCTCTGTAATACATACAATTCATCTGTCAGTGCTTATAGAAGCATCCCATTTATATCTTCAAAAGGATAAGTGGGTAAATTTTGGGTTTGTGTATGACATACACAATGGTTATTTAATTACATTAGTATCTTTGTTTGACATGTTTCATATTTATATTTAATAAATATATTACGGATGAATTAATGTCCATTATGTTTTATTGTTATCGTTTATATAGTTTTATTTTATTTATTCTAGTTTTATTTTTTTTATAAGTTAGATATTACAAAAAAATACGGTCAAAAAATCCTTTATCATATAATGCTTTATTGTCACAAAATTTATTTTAAATTTTAATCTCAATTTTTATTATTTTAAGTTTTTAAATTTCAATTATTTTCTCGAATGTACCTGTCACGACCAGACCTAATGGAATAACTAGCATGTTAACTTCATTGAGCCTAAACCACTAGTCAAAATGCATAGATTAAAAGCTTGATGTCCTTGTCAAAGTCTAACATAGCCCAAATCAAACCCTTGTATAGTGCATTTGAATCATAACCCAATGGTGGCTCTATGCCTTATCAACATCGTTGAGCCCAAACCACTAATCAAAATGCTTAAGCTAAAGTTAACAATAGTACATTCATCAAACCCTTATAAATTATTCTTAATCTCTTCCACTTCCGATATGGAACTAACTGGGGTGTTACAAATCCGACTTATTCTGTCAATCTTAAATCTTCCCTAGATCCTAATCGACATACTTATTGCAGACTATGTTTAGATAGTAACTCTACTTTAATATGGCCTTAAAAAAAATAAATGTAAGTATATATATAATTGACATTCACCTTCTTTCCTTCCAAATGCATTTTTACATCCTTCACATCTGCAGCTGATTGAGCATCCAACACCAAACTAAAAAGAAACAAATATGTCCAAGTCATGCAACATAAGATAGTAAAAGCATGTTGTAACCAAGACATAAACCTGATAGCATTCACAGTATTTCTTCAGACAATTTGACTTTTTACAATTGCATCCTCTTTTATGTCGTGTTGAAGCAGGAGTCTTGTTAGCATCATCCTGAAGATGTCAAAAGAATGATCACATCAAAACCAGAAGTAGGAGAAAAGGAAAAGACAGAAGAATAATATTACATATGATATTCCTACCCTCATTTCCACACCAGCCTCAGATGTTCGAATTACTTTTGGGGCAAATGCAAGTGGATTGCGAGATTCTATTTGCTTCCGAGTAGCCAGGACAGTTTCCTCATGAATGGGTTTGTTAAAACATCCTTGGCATGAACAAGGCTCGGAACAATAAACTCCAGCAGCAAAACACTCACAATAACTACATAAGATGTTGACATGTCAATACCAAAACTTAAAAAGACATACTAAAAGTGACAAATTTAAAACTAGATTAATTGCTTGTTCTTAAATTAATTACTTAAATAAACAAAGAAGGCATATCAAATACAATATCTTTCTTATATCTATCACTAAAGTTCTTATAAGAGCATCAGATGAAGTGAAAAGAGCCTCACAGTTTCAGGCATTTGGACTTCTTACAGTTGCAACGCTTGCATCCTTCACTTTCACCTCCATTTTCTGACTTGCATCTAGATCATGAGGTTCCTTTGTTATTGATATACTGAAGAACAAAACACGACCATGCATAGGAACATATGCAACATACCTTTTCTTCTTTGGACTACCTTGACTTAACTCCTCACAATTGCCAAGTGAAATATCCTTTGCAGCAGCATCATATGTAACCTGAAGGTCTTCAATTTCACCACTGGTCAAAAGATCAGCTTCAATGGCCAAGGAATTCTGTGGACTGTTCCTCCCAGTTGTTGCTGATGCAAAGGGATCAATGGGGCATGGCATAGTGATTAGTTGTTTTCCGGGAGCCAGTGTCTCATTCTTGACCATTCTATCCATTGATGTTGTAGCAAGAGCATTCAGATGTAACCCAATACCAGGAAAAGCACACAGTGATGGACTAATGGCAGGCTTCAAGTTGGCATCAAAAATATTCCTGCTTTTGGATGGTAAAGTAGTTGACTGGTTGTGGCTTGAGTCACCATATATGTTCCTTTGAGAAATACCAGCTACTTCAAAGACCAAACAGCGTCTGTGAATGCCATGTTGTTTGTGGTCATCAACCTAATAAGAGAACTGGCATAAATTACCTCTAAATTGTCCAAAACATATTTCATGTATTCAAAGTAATGCCAACAGGATCAATGTGACATGATGAACGCATATCAATCAAATCTACACAGTGTATTGTTGGAATGGGCAGGTTTATGTCATAATTTGATATGCAACATTCAGCTATAGACCTAAACTCCTTATGGGTGAATAATGCCCTCAGCTGTCCACTCCACCCCTTTGTATACCTTCTCCTCTGTAAAAAAGTGTGACATGCGCTTAGAGGCAACACAATTATTTTCTTGCAGAAATGACAAAACGTCCATTTTAAATCTCCTCAGACACAAAAGTATAGCAGGTTAATTGACCAGACTACCTAAGCTTCTGACATAAGGCTTTTACAGTTTCAGGCATGAACATATAAAACAAATCGAGAATAACTATTCCTAAGGCACATTAAAAATGTTTTGTGAATGGACTAGGGGGTAATTTGATAGATTTATGAAAAAAGGGTGAACCCAACATTAATGGAAGATCAAGCACACAGAAAACATCAATAACAGTACATTCCATAAAGTCCCAGTTATAACACAGTTAGTGTAACTCAAGGCATAGTTTTTTCTATGATCTAAAGCCTGATCACCCATATCTCAACAGAGTAACCTTACTATTATACCAAAACCCACACTCAAAATGATAGATATATCAACTTAAAAGAATTCACACAATGTAGGTAGAAATCAACAGTAGTTAAGGTACTCAAGGATATTGTAGTCGGAACCTCCATAGAGGAAGAAAGTGGATGGAGCTTAATGGAGTCCTAAACTTCATGAAAAAATATGGGACAAAATGCCCCAGCTCAACAGATCAATAAGCTAAAAAATAAGTGTCAAGATTGAGCAAATAAAATGGGATATAGAGAAACAAGAGCAGAATAAACAAACAAGAAATCACTTTTTGGAAGACAAATTACCATGTTGCCAGTAGGACACCATCACAAGCTACATAATCAATTTTCTAATTTAATAACTCAACATTACCTGATTTTGGTGAGTTACTGAGAGCATTTTTTTGCCACGTTCTGTTTCAGGTTTCTTCTTCCTAGAATCTTCACTACATTTCAATTGAAGATCTTGGGTGATATCTTGGACACAAGGACCATGACGGATATCAGATTGTGTTTTCTGTAGTTGATCAACATTCTCTGTGTAATTTGACAATAAAGAAACAAAAGAAGTCACATCATTGCCTATGACTTCCTCACCTCCTCGTTCATGAACCACTGGTTCCATGAATGAATCAAAAATCAACATATCTTCAGCATCATCAAAGATCAAATTTTCCTGAACCCCTTCCACTTCATCTTTGTTCAGCTCAAGTGGATGATTTTCCTGAACTCCAGCCTCCATGGTAAACAAAATTTTTCGTCTGTCTATATCATTTTGAACAAAAGGAACAAGTTCTGCTGGTGCATGACCTAAGCCTAACTCAAATTTCATTTTGGTGTTATGATCTGGACTACCAGAATCATACTGCGATGACTGAGGAAGAGTACTTGGAAGGATTGGACAGTGCTCAGGAGGATCGATGGCAGCCTCATTGAATGAACATGTTATATTGCAATTATCCTGTGTGGTGGCAGTAAATCTCGATGGCCTAACAACATCAGAAACCTCTGAGCATAGGCTACTTTCACCAACATTTTCCAAAAATTCCTCACGTCTGGATAAATCTGTGGAAGGAGGCCTGGTAACAGAAGAAAATAATCATCGTCAAATTTGGATCAATTGGAACATACACTAATCTGACCTTAAGATATGCAAAATGTGATTGATAATTACCCTGTCAAGTTCCTGGTAACTCTTGGAGGATTGGCATGTGGTGAACTAAATATAGATGAAAGAGAAGCAAAATTCAATGACTGATATGTATGTGCAATATGTGCTGAATCGGTTGATTTAACAGGTCGGATAGGAGATAAATTATTGATGAAGTTGAAGACGGGTGAATCCTGCAATGCAGAAAGAACTTATCAAGCATATAACGCGCATAACCCAAGAATGTCATAAATCATTTAGAAAATGCAGCGAGGACAACAATGGTACTCCATAACCTAATTACATAATACACTTTCTACCAAGACAAAGGAAGACCATAGGATAAACACAGAAGAGACTCCAAAGTTGAAGGCCAATGGTATAAATAAACTTTACCAGCATATGTTACTACCTAAATCCAAGGACTAAGATAATGGTCATGCAAGGAAGCATGCAAGCAACAAGACAGCACAACCATGCCTGCAAATAAAACCCATTCATCTATCTATAGAGCAAACATGGGCATTACTATTGTAAGCACACATCTGCAGGATGCATACCATCCACTTACCTACAAGCACACTCATGTCATACAGCATTTGAGCTAGCAACAAAGTTATACAGGTTGATTCTACAAAATCAGAGCCTAACAAGGATTTAGGCTGGCACACAGTCAAAGAAACTCGAGCATTAAAATGTTTGCTTTTGAAAACAAAGCAGGGAACAGCATTAGTTGTGTGGATGTAAGAATTCAGTAAGATAGTGGTAATCATTCATCACTTACACGGTGAAAACCTCAAGAAAATATTTTAGAGTGCGATGTATGCACAAACAAAAAGACTACTAAAGAATCAAGTCAGTTTTGAAAAATGCAACTATTTGTTTGACGATATCCAGAAAGAAGTGAAAATCTTGTCATTTTCACCAAAAAGATTAAACCACCAAATCACATGCAAATTTTTTTTCTTCTTCAGCTAGACAAAGACCAGAGGGACATATGACAAAATAAAGCAGTTATGAGACGAGAATTCGTAGGAAAAGTGATGCATAAAAAGGAAAAAGAAGAAGCATCAAATCTTATCTATATGACTGTAACCGCAACAAACCGAACCCCCCAAAAGCTTGTCAAAAGAGGAAACAATAAGACAACCTCTAAATAGCACTTCAGTCAAAAACATCACCACCAAGAAAATTCTAGCAGAAGCAAACAATTTAAGGACTTTCTTCAAGAAAGTACACAAAAAAAATGTACAGACAAATGAGCATAAAATTGCCAATCTCAAGCAATCTCAACGAAACAGACCGATATCTATCTTATCTATCTATGGCTATATAAATCAAACATCTATGACTAAAATAGAAACAATTTGCAAATGAAGTGAACTAAAATAGAAAAAGAAATAAAGAAAGAACACAAAGTGATAATAACGCACAACACGACAGAAAGGTTAGGTCTGTTCATGCATCAAAGACACTCAGAAAAAATCATCCTCCAAGACACAATTAAACACTGCAGATGACATCCGAGCGGCATCTCAGTCGAAATGTCACCACATAAAATGAAGTCCCAAAAAGAATTGTGCCAAATTAACCCATTAAAAGTGCCTGTTTCTTTCAAGAAAAGAGAACGAAAACGAAGAAACCACATCAAAAAAAGAATACAGAAGCATAAAAATGTCCCGACAATTCTACATCAAGAATTCAAGAACCCAAAGCAAACTTAGCCGACCGAACCTCCATTCTTGCATCGAAGACAGTCAACTCGAACCCAATTCAGCCAAAATGTCACTGAGCGAGCAAGTTGTAGCATAAAGTACCCATTTTGAGCGCTTATTTGTAAAGAAGGCACATGAAAACGAAGAATCCAATGACCAGTGACTCAACCCGTGCGGTGAAATCTCAGAAAGAACATAAAAGAAGAACAAAGATCCAATTTTTTTCCAATACAAAAGACAGAGACACTCGACCCAATCCTCCACAACACATTAGAACACCCAAAAGCAGGCCGAACAAGGTCACGTCTTGACGCCAATCACCTCAAACTTGGAGAGCGACGCGCCGCCGGTCTTGCCTCGCTGGGGCGTCTCCATCTCTCTTGGGCGCCCTCCGGGAGCTCACCCGCATCTCCCTCCCCTTCCTCCCCGTCCCTTCCTCCACTTTGCTTTCTCCTTCCTCTCAGTCTCGGAGCTGCAAGATTTGAAGGAGGAGTTTGGTGGCAAGGGCGGGAATGCGATTATTTTTGGCTCCTCCTCCTCATCCTCGATGCATTCTAATCTAATCCTCTCTCTCTCTCTCTCTCTCTCTCTCGTCCAAATCGGCCGTCCCCACCACCGCTCGCACCCTTTCGCCATTTCTCCTCGACAAAAGTAGGGCAAAACACATTGATTACCAGCTTCCACGTCGCGGTTACGAGGCGGTAAGAATAAGGACGACTCGAGGACAGAAAAGTAAAATGGCGATCCGACGATCCCTCACCAGATCCTGCGGTATTCTCACCAGAATTATATATATATATATATATATATATATATATATATATATATATATATATATATATATATATATATATATATATATATATATATATATATATATATATATATATATATATCTTAAGGAAAGCTATTGATGTTGTAAGTAAATGATATAATTAATATTAGTAAAAGACATGTGGTTTTACTATAAATCTTACTTAAGTAAGATTATTGATTCACATAGAACTCAAGAACAATATAAAATTCAGATTATTTTTATACACTATATTTTATATTTCCTGTTATTTATATTTTCTTAACATATATATCATACTATCCTAAAAACTTGTGTTAGTAGAGTAGAGCCATTTAAATTCTAATTATTGTAATCATCCTTTAAAATTAATTATACTGTGATATGGTTAGGAACACTAAAGGTAAGTGTTTATTAGTGGTTGTACAAAATATCTACCTATTTATATGTCATGATTAATGGTTGTAAGTGTTTTCTTTAGATAGATAAACATTTATTAGGGGTTAATTGCTATTTCAAACTTTGCATTAAAAAAAAAAGTTTTTTAGTTCATATAAATCAAAGAAAATGCATCTAAATTTGCATTCATGCAAATCATTCAATTATGTATAATTACTTTTTGAGGTGCATGCATAGATTTCATTCATCTTTATATTATTATCAAAGAGAATGCACTTCTTCTTGTCATATATTCATAAATACATAAAAATATAATAAATTATTTTATAAAAATATTCCCACCAAAATTGTGTGTGATTGTGGTCAAATCAGCAATAAAACGTAATTTGATGTACAGATGGCAGACAGCTATAAGAAATTAGGATTAAGTCAATAATAATGGGAAATAATGATACATTAAATCCTCCAACCGTGGAGAAACTCGCGGATGGGTAAAACTGAAGCTACACGCGCAACCAGCGGTCGAGTGCATTGGGCCCCGCAGGTGGAAAGAGAAGGTGGAGAGGAGTGTAAGTCCGGCAATCCTCCCTGGCAAAATGCGAGATCCGGTGTTTCGAGGTGAGAGTAAGGAGCGAGATAACGGCTGGGCTTCCGTTACGGTTGTGTTCCGACGAGGACGCCATCGTTGCGCGCGGGGAAGAGCGGAGGAAACGGAAACCGTTTATGCCGTATAAGACCATGAAATGAATCCCCATAAAAGAATAATAATGGAATTTTACTACTTGAAATGAACTAAAAAATAATATTTATTTCCCGAAAACAAATAAAACCTGAAGAACAGATGTATCATAATCTTTTTGAGCCCAATAATAGTCTAATGAAACAAAAGCTGATGTAATCTTGACCACGAGATTGCTAAAGTTGATATGAATATACATGTAATATGATAACTAAGCAAAAGCTGATACAGTCTCGATCACAAGATTGCTGTGCTACAGATGAGATTCTCCCTTGTCACAGATAACCAATACTTTTGTGTCTTTCTGTTCTTTCTGTAACTTTGCTGGGAGTGCCAATCCTTCCATTCCCTCCTCCTGCAGTTGTTGGACAGTATGTATATACAGAACCCAACCATGAGCTTGCGCTGTGCTTAAACACCACCTCGAGCATCACCTGATGCCTGCCATGGCCCTTGTCCTTGTGCTTGGGGTGGCTCCTCAGGGACAGTGTTGACCCCATGCCACCTTGATGATGGCTGTCTTGTGTGCGTGACTGTGAATTATTGTGGCCACCTGCATGCGGGGCTCAATCACGAGTCTCATGAGAGAGAGAGAAGAGATGAGTCTCAAGTGGCATTTTGCTGAGATAAAGTAACACAGGCAGAGAGAGAGAGAGAGAGAGAGAGAAGAGATGAGTCTCAAGTGGCATTTTGCTGAGATAAAGTAACGCAGGCAGTATTGCTTGCATGCTCTTTTACTTTTTCTTTCAGCAGTGCAGTGTCCCCATGGTGATGCAGTACACTGATAGGTCCATGATTGCATGAAGTGACATAGGAGAAGAAGGTTTGGTGAGATGTGAGGAGACAAAGAAGGGTCTGTGAGTCAGTGCCTAGAAGACTTACTTTTACTGATGATGTCAGTGAAGTAAGTAGAAATCAGGGGATCAGTTTGGTTGGGATAGAAGAAGGACAATAGACTTTGGGAGGGAAGTTTTGGGCTGTAATTGAACTCAAATATGAACTTGTTTAGGGTTTGTACATTTCACATGGATGGATCACATTCTTACATCCCGATTGTCCACTTCCGTCAGCTTCATTTGTCATGTGCATGATTTTGAAGTTTGGATCATGATAAATGCACAACATTCCTACCTCTAAGAGGCAGTTCTTTGGGAAATTAAAGAGAGAAGTGAATATTTAGGAAAAAAATGATAAGAATGAAAATGCTCATGTTTATGTTATACACTACAAGCAAAATAGTTATGTCAAATTGCGGCAAAATGATTCTTAGTATTTTCTCTAGGAAGACAAATGCCAGTTTGTAACCAATCCATTTTTAGTGAGCTGAAACATTGTCACAAATTTGACCACATATAACAAAACTCAACTACCACCAGTTCTTGATGATTGAGACATCGATCGACACTGAGTTGGATCGAATGATTTATAGACACCTTTAACACCTTAAGGTGCTTCACTTCTTGAGTTTAGATACACACAACACGGCCCATTCCTTGCATAAATCATCCAACGATGCACAGGCAAGGCAAAGACATCCGAAATAATCGAAGGATTCATGGATGTCCGAAAAATAAACCATCTTGATAATCACAGCACAGTGAAGTATAATCGCAAGGCGATGTGTTAGATTATATAAAGTATTATTCTATTTGTACCCTCATCCGAAGATCCCACCAACCCACCCATGTCTTTCAATCCCATCTGCTTCATGAAGTTCTGGAGGCCACCCATGCCACCGATCTGCTTCAGCATCTGCGGTGGTAGGACCTTGCTCATGTGCCATGCATTCATGTTCCGAGACAATGCACTCATTTCACCTTTCTGAGATCTTGAACTACCCCTTCATCTCGCTGCACATCTTTGCGAAGCGCGCTTGTGTTCCTCCAGCATTTCTGTGACATCTCTGACTGACCTTTCCGAACCCCTCGCAGTGTGCAGTGTATGGTATTCATTCATCAGTTTTGGGTTTGTGCCGTCCAGCTCTGGGTGGCACAGAAGAGCAGTGTCGGGATATATCATTCCACTGGAATTAGATCTCTACAGGAATACATATAATTAAGGGACATGTTACCTGCATTTGTCATGGAATCCATTATTGTCATAAACAGCTTGATTTTTGCTTGACTTTCCTTTTCATGACTTTCTGACATCAACTTGGCACTAAACCAAGGTAGCATAGAGAATAACTGAACGTAACAGAAATACCGAGCCCCTCATTAGATGATCGAAAAGATTAGAAAAAGAAATCAGATTCTGCTGAGATCAAATAAATCCTGAGATACAGGAAGAATCAAACCCAAAGGAATACAATGACCAGAGAAACAGAATAATTTAAACGAAAGTGGTCAAGATATAATACATGGTTATTATTTTTCAAAAACAGTGAAGAAAATACTGGTGAAAACTAAATATTCAAAACCATATGTCAACCTGACCTGTAGGATCCATTTTGAGAAATGTTTTTGAACAGCTGGCACATAAGCCGCAGGGTAAAGCTTCCTTTGGAGAGCTTTTGAAAAAGCTCAGGTTGTTGATCAGTAGGTACAACTTCATGAATTTTGTCCATGAATCCAGACCAGTTACCCATACCAATAAACAAGCGGTGATAAGTATCATTACAGGAGGAGAGATCCGAGCATCAAAGATTATAGCTCACCTAAAAGACGACTGACAAATGGCTTGACATCGAAATTTTCAAACTCCTCCATGTGCTCTCCTGTTCCAATAAAGGGGCTGGTCTTTTGGTGGCTGCAACTCTGCAAGCAAACCAAGTAGCAATAATCACTATCTATTTTAACAGAAAAACTGGGAGTCAAATGTAAATTCAAATTTGTATATGCAACAAACACAAGTTTCTATACGTTGGAAAAAAAGTGTCTGTGAAATATAATTACAGCTTGCTATATAATCATATCATGTGCTATACAAGACAACATTGTATAGTGCAATACAATTTCCTATTGTTTCCAATGGACAATTCAAAAATTTTCTCAAGGAAGGTAGGTCACCAAAAAGGAAGAAGAAGCTGCCTGCAAGAGGGTATAACTTAGTACTTAGTAATAATGAAAAGTTGCAGTGTACATGCTAAACAAAATATCAATCAAAGTTTCAGAAAAGGAAAAAAAAAGATAAAAAGGCCAGAGAGGTCCGGACCAGATTGTTGACCTTGCAAGTTATATTTGAAAATAATAATCACAGCTCCAATGGCTACACTTTTTTTGAAGTTATATTTGAAAATAAGGCCAGAGAGTTGCTTGTGCTTGATCAAATGTTGCTTGACCAATACTGCTCTCCATGACAAATATTATAAGATCGGTATTCTGAGAAAAAGGAACAAGAAAAACCAGCAAATTTCTGTTAGAA
Source organism: Musa acuminata AAA Group (assembly GCF_036884655.1). Taxonomy (NCBI): domain Eukaryota; kingdom Viridiplantae; phylum Streptophyta; class Magnoliopsida; order Zingiberales; family Musaceae; genus Musa; species Musa acuminata. The sequence goes on from NC_088357.1 coordinate 45,454,256, forward strand.
CATCTGCCAGTTGAATATGTGATTGAAAAGAACAATATATCTACTGTTGCTACTGACACTTCGGCATTTCTTCAAACAGAGAAGCTTCCTGTTTGTGTTGTCCTCTTGTATCCACAAAAATCAAATCACGGTTTTCTTTCTTAAATGTTTCAACTCCATCAACAGCAATTTTTACAGGATCTGATTCCATGTTACTGCTGCAGCAAGTGATCAAAGTGACCATTAAAAATGGAAGGACTTACTGTAGCGGCATGTACAAACCACACATGATCAAGAACCACAATAGACTCGAGAAACATTACAAAAAGAACTAGCTCAATACCATACAAATAAAGTGCAGTACAATAGAAACCTGCGTTGGTGTAAAAAAGTGCAGGACAAAAGAAACTCGTGGCCGTGCATCTTCAGACGACTAAAAAAAGAAATAAAAGGTAGTCCTGCAACACTAGTTAAAGTCTCTGCCAACAAAAAAGTGAGGTCCAATACATAAGACTTCCATCAACAACGAGTGTGTCAAATGTTACCAACAACTGCCGAGTTCACAACATGATTATGAAGAGCACAATAAGGTAGCACATTCATGAAAGGGTGAATTCCAATAATCAAGAGCTGTTTGGCTATATTTAACTATATCATGCTTCTAAAAAATCAATAGTGTTAGAACCTCCAGATTCCCAGAGTTACAGCAGCACTTCTTTGTGCTGCCAGAGCTTAGCCCTTGGTGCTGGTAGAAACTCCACCTAATTGTCAAGCATGATTGACGGATACAGTATTTATATACCTAATGGGTAATTAAAGATGGTTCCTTGATCAAAAGAACCATAAAATAGAGAGACTGCAACAAATAACACCCTAAATAAAACATTCCGACAACTCAAGCAATACCTTCCATAGTAAGGAATTTTGGTTTTTGTTGCATTTTTGCTTTAACTGATCAATTGCACCGGTTCTAAATGTATCGGCGCAAACTAATGTTGGTTTCCATCCCTTCTTTTGATAATAATATGCATGTTTAATACAAGTTGTGGTCTTCCCAGAACCTGACAATAGATTAAAGGGCAAGCAAAGTCAATAAGTGAAATAAGTTATGACACATTGGAAACTTAAATCATTTGGGGAAACAGAAACATTTCTTAATAAGAAAAAATGCATAAAGTATTACAATACCAAAACTCAACTAAAGTACATGCAGAATAATCACAGGGTATAACTGAAAATCAAATGATAAGTTAGATATGGGGTAACTGTCTGTGAAAAATGAAAAATAAGAAAAACTTAGATGTCTACACAATCTAAGTTCAATACTGGATTCCAAAATTCTAGTATAATCTCAAAGTTCAATGCCACCTGAAATTTCAAAAATTAGATGTCTACACAATCTAACATTAAAAGACTAATTATATTTCATTGTTTATTTTAGATGCATGCAATCTTTTTTTGTACCAAGGGCAAACCTTGGCAGTTGGCATCATGGTGAGATTGCTCCTTTATGACCTAAGTGACCAAGGTTCAAGTCAAAACAACTTCTACACTTACAAGGATAAGATCACATAGTTGACCTTTCTCAGATACTGTGTTGGTGGGAGCCTTTTGCAGTGGACCGAGGTCTTAATTCTTTATGGATTCAATCTGCTAATAAGTTCTACAACAACCAACGGTTAATTTTACATAGGACAGCCGTGCTTATAATGACTAATAATGTCAAAAATAAATGAAACATGCCATACAATCAACTCTAAGGCAATTTATCAACTTCTGATAAATTAACATTGTGGTCAACACATTTAGGGAATTAATTCTACATACAAGGAAAAAATGGAAAATATGTGAAATGAGATTGCAAAAGGGGTTGAACTAATAGAAATCACTTCTCAATTTGCATATATGAGAAATAACAACAGTGGATGTTGTACATGGTTATCATGTGACAAAAATGGTCAAATTTCAAGCAAAAAACACCAACTAATAATAACATGAATCAGCATTTAATATTTATGCATTTCAAACTACATAAACCTTTTAGTGGTTGCATAAAATGGTCTGCCGATAATCATGTTGTCGACATATTTCTGTTAGATTTTATACTATCCTGCCTTTCGTCTTTTGCTTTCTTCAAGTCCTTTGAGTAAAGTTATTGACCATAGTATCTATCTAATTAGTCAATGAAATCTACTATATGATTTTGTCAACTACTTTTCCAATAGTCCTAATCATATAGATGATACAAACGTCAACTTAGAGGTTGATTTTTGTTACCTTGTAGACCTACAAAAATTACCACACTGGTCTTTCCTTTCTTAGGAGTGAAAGAAGGTTTTCCAGGATCCAATATTTTGCAATGTTCATTGAAGACAGCCTGAGAAAAGAACAACAGAGTTGTATCACACATCAAAATCAACAAACAGCATCAAAAGGACCAAACTACATTGAGTACATATACGTTTGTTGTTTAAAACAAAGGTTTCAAATCAGACACACTGCAAGAAAATAACTTAAGTGAAAATGTCAAGACAAAGGAAAAAAATGAAGAAAAGACAGTCTGTACGAATGAGACAATAATGCAAATGCCTCTCAAAACAAAAGAACATAAGAAGATGAAAATACTATGGTTCCACATGGTAGCCAGCTGATAATTATAAATGAGATTCAGGGACCTGTCCCTTTTCTTCAAAGCAAAGCCATTGCTTATCAAGATTTCAAATTCCAATAATCAGACATGTTGCATGAATATGATTTTGGTTCCTCATGGTAGCCAGCTGATCAACGTGATGTGCAGTCAGGATTCTGTCACCTTTCTGGAAGGGAAGTTTTATGGGTTCTTTTGAAGTTTTAATAATCAGATGTGTTCCACAACCAGAGACCCCTCTGAAAATAAATTTGGTACCATCCGGTACAAAGAATGACATACCACATACAAGTTCAATAAAACTAATTTCGCGCCCCATTTAGTCATGGCAAGGTCATAATGCTTGACCAAATTAGAAGATAGTAGAGACAGAGTCAAGGTACTACAGGTTTGCATACGATTTCTCTTGATCAATTTTGATGTTTCCAACCTCATCATAACTAATGGATCCAAAAAGACAAGTAGCATTCCCTTCCAACCACATCTACACCTTCAGAAAACCTGATCGTTGGACCTGCATCATTTCCACTCCATACAACATCCTTTTAATTTACAGGAAACCTTTTAGAACTTCCATCCTATTAGTTTCAATTATCACTTAAACACCGAAAAATACGAAAAAAGGAATCCAGAATCTGCAAATCCAAATGGAAAAACTAAAAGAACCAATGGTAGAATACGAGAACCCTAAATTCATATCCAATAACCAGTGAAACTTATAAATGTGATTCTTCTTTCTTTAAAATCAAGGACCGATTTTTGAAGCCGATGATCGGAAATTGAACCCTAACAGAAATCCTAAACGATTCCATCCGATGACCAACCTGTTGGATGATGCGGTGCTTCTCGATGCGCTTGATGTTGGCCTGCATGTCGCGTACCAGCTTGAACTGGGCGTCGGACGAATGCAGCGCACGCGAAACATCGTTGAGGCACTCGCTGAGCACCTTCTCGTCCCACCGAGCTGTGCGAGCACCATCTTTGGGCCGAACCACGTCGCCCGCTTCCAGGGTTATAGGGTTTCGGATGGCGGGAAGAATAATATTATTTTTACATATCGATCCTTATATTTTTTTTTTAAATTATATTAAGATCCAAACATTTAATTTCATTTCTCCTCACGTCGTCGACTCTATTGATCGAAATATCACAAGACTTATAGATGAATGTTAACTTTGATTTATGATGCACTTGATGTTGGCCTGCATGTCGTGTACCAGCTTGAATTGGGCGTCGAACGACAACAACATATGCGAAACATCGTTGAGGCACTCGCTGAGCACCTTCTCGTCTCACCGAGCTGTGTGAGCACCATCTTTGGGTCGAACCACGTCGCCTGCTTCTAGGGTTATAGGGTTTTGGATGACGGGAAGAATAATATTATATTTACATATCGATCCTTATATTTTTAAAATTATATTAAGATTCAAACATTTAATTTTATTTCTCCTTACGTCGTCGACTCCATTGATCGAAATACCACGTAACTTATAGTTGAGTATTAACTTTGATTTACTTCGATTTATCACTGACTATACAAGAAGAAACGAGATCACATATTTTATTTTCATAAGTATTATGATTCTAATATAATTTTTAAAAATATAAAAATAATAATAATAATAATAATAATAATAATAATAATTATTATTATTATTATTATTATTATTATTATATCATAATTAATATTCAAATGACTTTTAATTTTTTGTTCACCTAACCAAACTGGCAAACAACAAACAACGAAACAAAAGACCAGATTGCATCTCCTGCAGACCACCTAAATCATCCACATCCAGTCTCTGTCGAGCAAGAATTGGGCCAACCACCATTAACGAACTACACTTTGCTTGCTTTCTTCAACCACCAAACCTCTCCCTATAAATACTCATCTCTCCGTTCCTCTCTCCATCAAGTTCAGCAAATCTCAGCTTGGCGGAGACATCACATTCCCAGTGACCGATGGCGAGAAGAGCGTTCGAGATAACCCTGGCGTTGCTGGTTGCGGCCGCGCTTTGTGCACCGTCCTCAGCTCAAACATCTGGTTGCTCTCCTACCTTGGCCGGCCTCTCGCCCTGCATCGGCTACCTCGTCGGCAACTCGTCGTCCCCGACGTCGACGTGCTGCACTCAGCTCGCCGACGTGGTGCAGACGCAGACGCAGTGCCTGTGCGCGATCCTCGGCGGCGGAATCACCCAGCTCGGCTTCGTCCTCAACCAGACGCAGGCCTTCACGCTCCCCGGCGCCTGCAAGATCAAGATGTCTCCGGCCACCCAGTGCAGCGGTCTCCTCCTGTTTGCTGCTCCTGCTCGAGCGTCTCTCCATCGGTTAAGAGGTTCGCGTTGCTGAAGCGTGTCGTGGTGTTGCAGGTTTCACCGTGTCTGCACCAGCAGCCGCCCCGACGGCCGTGCCGACGCCCACCGCATCTCCTGCAGCAGCACCTCCCACAGACGCGCCTCCTGCAGCCGCACCTCCTACAGCCGCACAAGCACCTGAGAGTGTGCCCACTGACTCGACCCCTCCGGTCTCGACTCCTCCTTCAGGTATATACAGGACATGAGAAGCTAAATCGAAGCAAATCAACAGCTTATGTTTGGTTTTGCCGCAGGAAGTGGAGCGAAGACGACGACCCAGGCATCGATGGCAAGGAGCTCTACAAAGTCCAATACTGCTCTCTTCTCCTTCTTCTTCCTCCTCTTTGTGGCTTCCTGTGCTTGAAGTTGATCCATGGCGTGTTATATAAATATTTCTTTGTTATCTACATGTTATAGATTCATATTTGAGAGATTGGATGTTCATCTTTGTTTACGTTGTAAGAAATGGATTGAATGTAGTTGTTAGATTGCACTGGAATGGAGTGATTGATGTGTTTGGTCAGAGATGGCCATCTCGACCAGCTATTTTTTGAGAATCATTCGTTATGCTTGATTCCAATTTAGTACATTGAATCTGCAAATGTTTACAATGGCGAAGTCTTGGTGATTATGTCAAGTAATTCGATATTGTTGGACTGCTTTGATCCAAAAACATCATCACCAGTATGAAGTTTGGAAGGGATCAGTACATGTAATCTTATTCATGGTCCGAAGTTTCGAAGGACTTTTCGTCTGGACTAGTATGGGATACTTGTCGACCTCATTTCGATTCGCCGAAGAGTTCATCAGGAATACTTGTCAAGAATTTAGTGTTGGATTTGGTTCTGTGTTCAAGCAGCTGATTGCATGTTCAAATATCTACTGCATTTGGAGAAAGCAGCTCATATTCTCGATTGCAGTAGACACCAATTCTATGTTGTCATATGGAATTCAATGGTGTTCAACAATGACAAATGCTAATCTCAAATGAAACAGAGCCTTCTTTTCTGGCACAAAAATGGACCTGTAGCAATCCTCTAAAGTGATACTCAAAGCCCAGGAAAAGTGCAGTGAGTGCGCATTTTAGATTTTGACTCTTAAACCTTTGATTGGAAAAGAGGATACTTCCCATCTGAGCTAAGCTTGATTAGCAAATTGAGATTTCCTAAATCTAATCCATGTTTGATAGACTACAGTCAACTGTGTTGTAATAGTCAGAATTGAGAAAGACCACCTTGTATCAGACTGGATGAATTCATCTACTGTTCCTGTTAATGCATTGTGTTCTGAATCATCATAATCAACTTGATGGTGTTTACATATTAGTCATTCCAATGACTAAAATGAATGATGCATTCTTCAGAAAGAAGAAAAAGAATATACATGATGTAATGATTTCTTGGTCAGCAAGAACATTGGGATGCAGGACAACAGGTTGCAAGGAATTCCATTAAGTTTTCTGTTAGTCTAGTCTAATTACTAACTCATGGGAATTAAGAGCTACATTGCAATCAAACTCTAAGTGAAGATCTCTTTGACATGGAAATTGAGAGATACAAGCATTGGCATCACATGGAGCAACTTTTGATCATAATTAATCATTTCTTTACTTTGTGCAGATCTCTCTTCTTTTTTGGCCTGAACTGCTCTCCATTTGTCAGTCCAAAGAGACAGAGTAAAGCCAGAATTATTGACACCTGATGCTAATGAGTGGAGTTACTCACATCAGTCTTGTTTAAGTTGAAAATTCATCCAATTAAGATCCATTTAGGCAGCTTGTTTGAACCTTAGAAGATCAAGAATGACTTTTAGGAGACTAAGAAGATAATTAAACAAAAGGAACAGATTTACAGCATGAGGATATGATGGATAGTCCTATTCTAACAATTCATAACTTCTAAGATTATGACTGCTGAATCTGTGACTGACTTGATGTGCTTTTATCCAATTGATTTGGAATAGAAGAAAAAAAGAATGTTCTTAATCTTATGGTATCACTGTTTTGCTAATAGTAAGCCATAAGAACCTATGGAACTGCAGAGAAGGAAGGAATCCATGGCACACTACAGTCATCAGATGGAATCACAATGCTGAGCTAATTGATAGGACATGCCTCATACTTATCCATCCCTATTCTCCTGCTGTTCTTTGGGACCATTGTTCTTTTGTCAGGTTAACAACAGTCCAACTTAATCTTGTGCTTTTCTTACAAGAACCTGCATCACTTCATCATGACCTACTCAATCATGAAGGACTGCTCATTCACATGCACTACATTACTGTACTCTGCTTTTCTTCTTTGTTTCACTCTCATCCTGTAAGCTCCATTGCCAGACCACCATCTTCTTTTGATCATATACTTGGACAAGAGAATGGGTGTGTTGCTCCTCCTGATAACAATAATCTGCACGGCGACATCCCGCTATCGATCGGACTGCACTGATGTGCTCTTCGAGCTTGCTCCCTGCCTTGACTATGTGACTGATGCTTCAACCTGTCCATCCTTGGACTGCTGCAAGCAGTTAACCAATGTGATCAAGACTCAGCCTCTCTGCCTTTGTGCTGTCTTCGATGGAACAGCATCGAAGCTGCTTGGAGTCCCCATTGACACCGACCGTGCCATCAATCTCCCTGAAGCGTGCCAAGAAGAAGAAGAAGAGTTACCTCAGGCCTTACCAACTTGTAAGTGTAGTTGTAGGACATCATTCTATCAAACACTTGCTTGATTGGGGACTAACAGCAGCACTTTCATCACTGAGAGCAGCAGCAGCTCTAAGAAATCATATCCCTGCCGTGCCACCACCTGCTGGAATTCCTTGAGGTACTCGTCCTTGTACTTCCACATTGCAGTAAACTCAAATCTCTCAGATAGGAAAAGCAGGGAGAAATGATCCCAATGCTATTATGTCTGATGAAGCTTTGTAAGAGTTTGTAAGCAATTTGAAGTTTGCACGAAAATTCATAGGTCACAATCATAATCCAAATCCCACATTTATGCTGTTTGGCAATTCTTGCAGGAGATGGTGAAAGAGGATTACTTGGAGAGAAACATCCTAAGCTGCTAAAATCTCAAGCTACCTGCTTATTTCTCAGAGACATTCTCACTTGCTGTGCTCGGACAATTAGATCCTCCTAATTAGCTTCTGAATGCAGTTGTCTGGTTGTGCTCTGTTGTCATATCTCTTCATGTTAGTTGTTTGTCCACTCTCTGTTCATATCAGTTTGGAAGGGTTTTGATGCATCAGATTCAGAATGGTGGAGTTCTTGTGTTATTGAATCAATTACTGATTACATACTACAATTAAGAGTCCATACATGGATCTTCCTGCTCAAACAAACTATTCTTATATACTGCTATATTACAGCAGAAAAAATGATACTGTAAAAGGTTGAACACTGTAGGCACTCAAGAACTTAGAAGAAATGGACTATGGTTGCTGGTCTTTGCTGGGGAATGTGTTGTAAGTTCAACAATGCATGATCAATCTATGTGACAGTAGAACTCACCAGTTAAACTTGCATTGTGCATGCTAATGTCATGTACTACTCTACCAACAGTAAGTGCACTGAAGCCACATCCAAGTAAATTAAACTGAACTTACAATCTGATATGGTCAAACTGCCTACTCTCAAATCTTTAGCTTTGAGTCAGATGACATAAAGCTTAATAATAATTTATTGATAAGTATAAAGAAAACAGTGGTGGAAATATTCCCTCTGAACAGGCAAGCAATAATAACCTTTAATTTATACTTCACTTTGTCTATGCAATTATTCTGTAAGCACCCAAATCATGACAACATGCTATAAAGTAGGTAGGTTTTGCCATAAAATAAATATAGCACACAGTTGCAGCTGCCATAAATTATCAAGTCTTGACAAATAAGCAGGTTTTGACCTATTGATCATTAATTAAGATAGAATAAATACTAATCAACCATGCTGTTTGCACAAGAAATATATAGTGATGCTGGTTTTTGAAAGCAACCACAGTATCAATTTATAATCTGGAAACATAATTTATCAACTCATGATGGCAACTCCACCAAGGGAAGAACTCTGCTGACTTTTGGGACACATCATGAGTTAAAATCCATAATGGGATGGAGCTTCTTTTTCCACAATGCACACTTTATTCTCCACTTATTGCTTGGACTAACATGTAGTAAGAGAGCATCTATTAGGTAATCTGAAAGTGATAGCTTGAGAACAGTGAGCCAAAAGGAGATGAGTTTCCTAGTGAACATAACATTGTGATTAACCTTAACATGTCACTCTCTCAGCCAAAAAAACTGTGGCACAAACCCACAGTAGCAGGCACAAACCCACAGTAGCCTGATCCAGAGCCATCTCTACAAAACCTCACCATTCTCCCTCCACTGAAACCAGAAACAATGAAAGAACACCCACATGGATGCAAAAATGACCAAGCATTTTCCTAGGATCAGCTTCATCTCTTTTGGACCTAAATCCAACACAATAAAATCAAATTCACAAGAAGCTACATATGCTCCATGGTCGACGTCTGCGACTTCCTCATCACCTGCATAGTACACGAATGAGATGAAGAGAAGCTTGGGCTAGACTTTAGCGATGAATCTGTAGAGTGATTGTCCAACTCTTCATAGATGAGCATCTCATGGTACCGGCACTCATTGCTGCAAAATGCTTTTTCACCTCTGAAAGAAACATGTATCATCAGTCCTGCACATCATACTGGTGAAATCCAAAATACAAGCTGAACAAAGTATTCTCAACTGAAATGTTTTCTAAGAACAAATGTGGTAAGGTCAGAAAGAAGCTACAGTGATTAAGCAACAACCAAGTGCAAGAACAAGGAAGGAGAGCAATTCATGGATCAATCAAATAGATCAATGGCTGAAATGGCCCAAAAAAAAAGGACATGTATGGTGACCCTCTTGGTCTCTCGATGCCTAGTCCTTGTCGGGTAACAGCAACACAAAGCATGAAGTTATTCAATTCTGAATCAAGAGCCGAAAGCTTTTTATTGACCACGAAAGCAATCCCTGCAGAGAGATTGGGGACCCCAATAGCAACCAGTGGAGTCATGAAGATCCCAACAACAACAACATGTACATGGTCTAATGTCTACAGTTCTGAACAGAAAACATATGAGACAAAATGAAACAGTAGTGTCTAATCTTGGCTATGAAAGTGACAAGGAACCTAAATGTTGCCCTCAGTGAGCAAACACCACTATTATTGATCTCATTCAAGTTAATCAAACAGCTTGTCTAAGAGTTCCATAACATAATGGCACAAAAAGAGAACTATTCTCTTTTTAGTTTGCTCGGCGATTGCAGGACTGATGAGGTTTCATGGTATAAGTACCTAAACATGATCACAGGAAGCTGAAATTTTAACAACCAGCAAAGAATAAATCTTCAGCAAGCACTGATGAGCTTTATCCCCAATACTCGTGCCTATAGCATGTAATAGAGTTTCATGACAGACATAGCTAAAGATGCCTCAAAAATACTACTATAATCCTACTTTCTGCAATTTGAGTTCATGCATTGTCAAATTAAAGTAAATAACTTAAATGTTAATTTCATGAAGAAAGTTTTAAGAGACTAACCTATACATAAAGATATCCTTCCCGTGTCCAAGAATCTTCTTGCATGCATAGCAGAAGGTTATGAAATCATCTGCAGGATAGCCTTGACTTGGCACAAAACTATTATCCTTCCTTGCAGGCATGAATTCCTCACCACAGCTTTCCACAATGCAATTGTCAAATATGTGTGTGGTCTTCGGATTTGGCCCATGGGAGATCACACAAGTGTAGTCCTCTGAGAGCTCCATCTCGCTCGCGGAGATGCTCCCGGTGAAAACACGAGGGGAAGAGACAGACACCTCATGGTGATGGCCCAAGGATCTCCGGATGGGAGAGAACAAAGCTAATTGTGAATCCTTGTTCTTGATGCCAAATTCTATCGGAGAACTAGGTAGCTCCATGGACCTGCCCAGCGAATTGGAGTTTGAGTTGATGGAGGGGATCTGAATCCTTAACTGTGAGCCAGACAGGACCATTCTACGCTCAGCCTTAGATGACTCCTTGGCTTTGTCATCATTGAGTGCATCAACTAACCCAAGGCCAATGGGTTCCGGTCTACCATAGTTCCGAGAATGGTGTTTGCTCTCTGTTGAGGCTGAGACAACCTCACAAGGAGGCTTCTTTGGCTGCTTGTCAGAGTACAAGAGATTCCCAAAGGAAGACAAGTGTCTGGTTTCAAGTATGGAGGTCGGGCTCATGGCAACTTCACTGTCTGCGAAGCCCTTCGAAGAGAAGCTCCGAAAGAGCCTTGGAGAGGGGAAAAGGGAGGAAGCTGTGGGCTTACTGAGGCTGTTGCCAGTGGGAGATGGGAAGGGCTGGGAATCAGACATCAAGCCCTGTTTGCCACCAACTGCTCTGGATCTATTCCTCAGCATAATATTTTGCTCCTCTGCTATGGAGATGGAAACAAATGAAAAACTTCAGAGAGCAGTTCTGTAATCCAAAGCAAACAAATCCAAGAGGACAAATATAATGAGATGTATGAACTCACCAGACCTGGCCCTCAGCTTCAGATTCTCTTCTCTTCAATGTTCAGAATGAGGCAAAAAGGAAGCCAAAACTCTTCGATTTCCCTTCATCTAATGCATCGTTAAGCTCCTGCTTCTGTGACAAAGAAGATTGGATTCCTACAGACTATCAACGGGTCTTCTCTACTCCAACAAAGAAGAGCGCCTCAACCTCAAGAAACTGGAAATAACATGTCTCTATCAACCATTGCAGCCCGCGGCACAACAGAAAGATCAAAGGTATCATCTTTTTGACCTACTTGACTCGACCTCCATTAGAACAACGACCAAAGTGATTTCTGCGAACTCAATCTAAGACCAGAGACCAAAAGCCTCGAAATGATCGCTCCTTGCCGCTCCTAGAGCGATCACTTTTACTCAAAGGTCCGATTTTTGCTGCAAAAACCTTTAAAAGATCGTTCCTTTCCGCTTCCTTCCTCCTCCGAGAGCGATCACTACAGGAAAAAAAAAACGAAAGAAAGAAAGGGAAAACGAGTTCTTGGACCTGCGCAATCCACTCCTAGTGGTGATCGCAGGGCCAGGGGAGGCTGTGGTGGTGCTATGCCTGGGGAAGCAGGAAGCAAAGGTGGGGGCCTATTTAAAGGCACCGTGCGCTGGGATCACCTCACCAAAACAGAGGAGAGTCCTCCTAAGCGTCGTCTTTGCTTCCACTGAAACCTCTCTCTCTCTCTCTCTCTCTCTCTCTCTCGCGTCTTTTACTGACTGTGACTGCAATCAATGCCGCAGTTATTATTTCTTTTATGGTAATTACTCTGAAACAGATGGCATTGGCAGAATAATTAGAGAGAGAGAGAGAGAGATGATTGCACTACGCATTCAATCCAAATCAGTACGGAGGTTTAATCTTTACTGTGACACTGATGTGAGTCTGAAATGAACAGTATAGCTCAGAAACTGTAGCAGGGTTTTTGGCTTGGCTTAGCAAAGAGAGAATTGTTGATGACTATCATATTCATTTTTCTAAAAAATAAAAAAATAAAAGTTCATATTTTCTTGTATATTACAACATACTTGCAAATATGAAGTTCGAATTCGGTCAATGGTTAATGTTTAATATTTAATGAGTCAAGAACATTATCTGCAAATTTATCATTTTATTTATCTATCATAATATTTACTTAGCAGTGGATGACATCACAATGCCTGGCAAAAAAAAAAAAGTGATTTTTTGGTGAAATTACATATTTATTTCCCTAATTTGAGTTTAACAAATAAATCCATGTAAAACTCAAAAAATTACCATCATGTGACTATCAGCATAATAATGACATTAAAATTTTGACTAGCATTAACACTTTTTCTAGAATATCATGTATCTATTAAATCAATAATTTTCATATTTTCTACTTTTTTTTTAACTCATTGGTACTCATGGTTGCTAGTGATTAGCCTATATGGAGGTGAATAATTAAAGCAATATTAGTGATTAGCCTATATTCTAAACCATAATATGAAGGGGCAAATATGATGTTTTCTAACATTTAAAGGATAGATATGTGAAACCATTGGGTGGTGTGGCCTACTAGTTTTTGTTGAAGCCTAGTTTGAGTTGTTGCTTGGTGACAATCATTGGTGGCCTTGAAGTGGGAAGGTGTTTATTCCTTTACTTCGCTTTAGCTGGTAGGGGTTGGAGTAGGGGAGGACCATGGAATTTTATGGCAGTCATAAATGGAAAATCACCATTCTGTGATACTAAACCTTGGATGTAAAAAGTCCATTAATTGAGACAAAAGCACTAAAAGTTAAGGTTCTTTCTTTTTCTCATATATAATTTGTTCAACAATGTCCTGACCATGGTTAAATGGAAGTATTACCATGTGTAGAGGAAGAAAAATGTTTTGGAGTATGATGGAATTGTTCTTGGGGACCTAAAGTGCATCTCTTGATTGCTTGTTGGCTAGTGGAGAAGCTTGGTCTTGTGGGGTTATATTTTATAAAGGCAAAAGGTTCTTGTTGACTAAGTCCAATGTTTCAGAAAGGTGGTAATAGAGAATTAGATGATTGAGGGCCACAGGCATTGCACTGTTCTAACAGATGGAATGGTATGAAGGAGGACAATCAGTCTTGCTAGGGAAATAGTTTGTCAAAAAGCATCAAAAGTTTTTTCTTTTTTTTGTTGAGGGTTCAACCAAGTTGTTGATGTGTGTTTTAATCTTGTAATTTTCTCATATATTAGCCCCAAGTATACAATCATGAAGTTGGGCAAAACTTCATGATCACAAAAAAATTTCTACCTTAATCATACTCTTCCTCCTAATAATAGCTCTTGATTTGATGCTTGAAGATGTATCATTAGAAACCTCCAAGGTTTGGTGGAACAGTGTGTTGAAAACTCAAAACACCCAGAATTAAATAACCAACCTTTGAAAAATATGATTTGTTTGTTCTGTGCTTTCATCAGCTACATATCAAGTGGACCCTCATAGTATCATCTCAATGTCCACATTCAATCATATTATTGATTTGTAAATGTAGCTCCTGTAGATGTTTATTAGAGATTGAGTGACAGAAATCTTATTAGTCATAAATAATTGGCTTTCATTTCAATAACTATTCAGTGCAGTTATTAGTCAAATCTGGATTTATGCCACTGAGGCCCTCAAACACATCAAAATAGTCCATTGAACAACCCAACTGACTTGACTTTTCCTCATCTCTGATGCAAGACTTCCTAGCCAACTTGTGATTCTTCTAATCCAGTTTTGTAATATGATCAGGTCTACAAGTAAGTACAAGCCACATATTTGTTGAGAGCAGTACATGTATTTGAAATCATTTGATGGTGTTGTGCAAGAAACAGTTTCCTGAAGTTCACAGTGCTTAGCAGTAGAAGCTGAAGAGCATCTGAATTATTGTGGAAGCTGAAGAATACAGGAAGCATATTTCACTATCATTTGATGGATCAGTGCAAGCAACAGGCCACTTTTTTCTGAAGTTAACAGTGTAGGACCTTGAAAATTGAGTAGTATAAATTTAATATTATATGAAATTTTGTGGAAGCTGAAGAATACAGGAAGCATCAATTGATGGATCAGTGCAAGCAACATCCCACTCTTTGCTGAAGTTATCAGTGGTGGAAGCAGAAGAACATATAAATTATATAGAAATGAATGTTGAGTAGCAGAAGCTGCAGAGCATCTGAATCTTTGTATAAGCTGAAGTTACAGGGAGCACCATTTGGTGGATCAGTGCAAGCAACAGCACACTATTTGATGAAGTTACCAGTAGCAGAAGCTGAAGAGCATATAAATTATATAAGAGTATCTGGATTTTTGTACAAACTGAAGAATACAGGAAGCATCACTTGATGGATTAGTGCAACCAACAGCCCAACTTTTGCTGAAGGTAACAGTGTAGGACATTGAATATTGAGTGGTAGAAGCTGAAGAGTGTCTGAATTATTGTAGAATCTGAAGGATAAAGGAAAAATGTTCCACTGTCATTTGATGGATAAGTGCAAGCAACATCCTACTCTTCGCTGAAGCTAACAGTGTAGGACCTTGAATGTTGAGAAGTAGAAGAAGAGGAAGAGCATCTGAATTATTACAGAAATGATTCATATGCAGACAAGAGAAAGAGGAAGATGCTATTGGCTTGTTCTCATGTCTTGCTTGGGTCATGAGGCTGCAAGAAGTCTGTTTGAAGGGGCCAACAATGACCACAGTACAGTGACCACCTACAATTGTAGCTATTTTTAATGATCCATTTGTTCCCATAGGTGTAGGCAGATGGATTGTAGACCTTTGGTGGGTTAAGTGACAATGGATTATAGACATTTTCTAAAGAACATATTACAGTTGGATAAAGACCAAAATAACTGTGTTTAAGTGTCATTATTATGACTCAAAAGCCATTTGTTTTGAGCCATCCTTGTTGGAGTTATTTGTAATATCTAGATTTGATTGTCATATCCATGATATCATGATAATTTAATAAGAAGGATCTTTGTCATGACACTAGCATTTGTCCCTATAATGAGTGCATAAAGTAAGTTTTTGTCATAAATTATCTCTGTCTTCTTGGATGAGAAGTTAAAAGCCAAGGTAATCAAGTGCACAACATCAATGTCTTCTTGGGGGTGTAGTTGGTGCTGAGGTCCCATACCCTTTTTCTATGTTATTTTCCTCCCATTGAGGGAGGGGGGTGTTATCAACAATTCAAAAGTGGGGCCTAGTCATGATGACTGGTTGATGCTTGCCACATAATGAGTTAAAATTGGCAATGGTTAAGGTGGATAAGTACAAAGAGATTGCAACATTATGAGTTCATCATTCACTCAATCACTTGTGCACCATTTATACCACTTTCTTTTGTGTTGCTTACTTTGAGGGCAAGTTTGACACTATTTATCCTACTGTTTTCTGTTTAACAAATAAAAAATTTAAAATCAAGTGATTTTTTAGGTTATTACTTTTATTAAGAACACATTTCCACTTCTGAATATTTTCAAATTGGGATTCATCTAGATGTTGTTGCTGTCACTAGGAAAACAAGAAATTGACAAAGAAGTTGATGTTAAATTTTAAGCAACAAAGATACCTTCAAAAATGAAAATGTAAAAGAAACAGTTCATGTCTCTACTTAGTTTCTGAAAACTTAATGCATGCATTACAATTTTTAAATGCATACTTGGGTTTGATACCTTTTTTTAATTAAAAAACTTCTTTTCAAAAGAAAAAAAATTATGACTTTATGGTTTTTGACATAGACTTTGTTACAATGATTAAGTTGTTCCTTTGAAAAACCGGGTTCAAGTAATGGAAACGAAAACCGTCTGTTTGTATTTAACGGTAAACTATGTATGTTATGTTGATCCTCCCTAGACCTCATGTAAAGGAGATGGAATAAAAATTTCAATGCTATAATTACTTCCAATCATTATGTAGACTTTAACTTTTGCATAATAAATCTTGGTTGGAAAATTGTATGACCAAAGGAAATTAATTATAAGCGAAACAAACCAATGCTTAATTTCCCACTAAGAACTATAACAACCTAAATGTGATATGAATAAATCCATAATTAAACTACAAATTCTAAAACCACTAGTTATATTTTGGTTTCATTAAGTTTATGCACCATTTTATAATGAGAAATATAATCTGTATTATTATTTTATATCACGGAGCCTAAAACTTAACATGCATCGCTTATTTTTTGCAAAATCCATGACACAATTTCAATTTTTAACTCATATATAGAATGATCTACACATTCATTAGATAGAACAAAATAATATCATATCATAGATTACAAATCCTTTAGATTTATAAATCATCACATGAAAATGAAAAAAATCCCAAAACCATCCACAAACAGCCAAAATAAGTGCCCTAGGCAAATTAAGTGATAGATGATTTATCCACTATTTTATAAAAGATTTTTAATGCACCATGTTTTCGTCAAGATAGAGACACAGAGGACAATAGTTTCCATATCCAGATTGATGGAAGAGTTTCTCCAAAACATAATATCCAGTGATGCCTTATCTGTTGGAAGTGGGTGGTGTAACTTCAAAAACTAAACCATATAATAATGATATATGAGATACTTATATAAAAGATAAGTGTCATTCAAACATGAGAAGCTCCTTAATTGAAATTTTAGTAATGCAACAATATTTGGGAAACAATTTATATTTCATCATGTAAATCAAAGATCACAGAAAAGAGCTGAGTCTTCTTTTTCAACCATTGCAAGTCCAATCATGGCATTTGGAAGTGCATGTTATGCTTCTTGAATGAGTAGTATCAAAGCTTAGAAGGAAAAAAGCTTCATGCTAATAGACATGGTCTCCATATTACTTAAGTTGGACCTTGGTGACCCTATCAGTGGGCTGATGGATTATGCCTTCTCTTCATATCTTAATCACCCAAGTGGTTGTTCCTTTCACTGCTGATGATAGATGGAGTGTGTATTGGCAGAAAAGGATGACTTACAAGCACTTCAATTTGAATAGGACAAATTCCATGTTCCATCAAAGTCTCTCTTCAATTGTTGCCTCACATAGCCAAATTGTGGTTCCATCACATATGATCACATAGATGTTGATTCTCATTTCTTGTGTGGGTCACTGGACAGGATTGGTTGGGAAGGAAGAAATGGAAGGAGTTATGTTTTCAAAGATGATCTTGTCCTTCTCAAAATTGGTGTTTGGCTATTGAGAACACAAGATTTTGATGTCTGCAAACAATGGTGAGTCATTTTATAAACTTTTTGGTAGATTCATCAGTGTGGAACTTTGAATTTGATTGCCATCATGACTTAACATATAGTAAATTAAAAATTATTTAAGCTAAGACTTCCTGCTTATTTTTAAGTTTACAGAGAATAAGATAGAAAGAAAGAAAGAGCCCAAAGTTTTGTTCAAATTTTGGCTGCTTGCACCAGAATCAAGCTTAAACAAATTTAGTTTCTAGCAAATTTCAAGCAAATGTTGAGACACAACCCTTTAATTCATCCGATGAAATTGATCTAATTTCTAGCTTGAATTTTAATCTAGTGCCAAATCAATTTTTTTTTGTTGATGTCATTTCAGAAAGAATATATATGATTTTCATAATAAATAATCACTTTACAGCTTTTTGGGACAGCCTCAAACTTTCTGAATCTTTTAAGATGGTTAAACTCTGTCATAGTTATAGAGAAGATAATCACTGTGTTGATTGGTCTAACTTTTTTTGGGACAACTGTGATACATGGGGATAATTGAAATAATTTATTTTTGTAAAAATAAAAAAGAAAAGAGAACATTGTAGATACACTATGCATATGACTGGTTTAGTCAGGTGTTCAGGCTTAATGTTGTTACCTTCAAACTTGACTTCAATGTTCAAACTTGAATCTTTAATGCTCCAACAGATATTAATTAAGCTGGAAAAAGTAGATGAGCAGCAGCTCCTCACAAGCAACCTGGTTCAATTGCTGGCCATTAAGTCAAAGAATATCTACTCTGCCTGTGAAACCATAAGAAAGAAATCCATTTGCCTGCCACAGAGTTTCAAAAGTGACAGAACTAACAAAGATCAAGGATATGGACAAAAATCATGTCAATGATGTGATCAGGTAGTATCAATCAACAAATTTTGCAGCAAAATATCGACATACTGAAAGGGGCTGCTAAATTTCTCCCTTGTTTTATTGGTCACCAATTTAAGCTCTTAAATGAAGAATAATCCAAAGTTGCAATCAGTTAAAAGTTGGGAATTGACAAGTAGACCTTGACAGAATGCTTTACTAACACCATACCATGCAACAGTCAAGTTCATCTTATCATAATTTACAGAAAATATTATGAACTCCACATATAACTTTTGAAGAACTCCACATTCAATTCAATATGAAGGATTTAGAAGGTAAAGAGATGATTCTTGATTGATAGTGAGAGCAAAACTTGTGCTTTAATGGTTGTCTTAGCACTCTGAATGTTAGAAGCAATCAGAATCTTACTATTTTCCAGTTTAAGAAGTTTAAGTAAATATTTTGAGGTGGAAATGTCATTCTCTACTCCCTGAATTTGTCATTGATTCTAAATGAACATGATGCTCAAACTAACAGCTTTTCTCCATAATATTACAGGATGCTATTTTAAATGAAAAACGAAGATTGCTCAGGCTATGAAATAATATGATCATGAAACATTGCAATTACAACATGGAATTTGGATCCCTACCTTGTTTGGGATTTCATGATAAGGAAAAGTATAAGTCCTTGGTTCAAATCAAGTAGTTTTGGATGAGAAAAGACTTTCACAGTGTCGTTTGATATATTGATCAGACAAGTTAGCATACATAATGAATCCCTACAGCTCTGCCTGAAGTAAAAGAAAGTTGCCTTCAAGGTGTTGATTTCAAGCTGAAGACCATATTGTTCTAAAGAACAATATCACTAGCATCTTGTGGATGCTCTATGAAACAATGGAATCTATCCAAATTAAGGCTGTACCAAGTCACCTATTGAAAGCTCCAGTGGAATGTCATCAGTTCTGGACTTTGTTTTCTTCTCTGTTGAAAACAAAATGCAAACCTCTTGACACCCACTTCTGAGGCCCAGTGTCAGCAATAGTAGCCTCAGGATCAGGCTTGCCCAAGAAGGTTTCAAATCAATTATTAAATTCAACTTGCAACAAGGTGCAGTATAGTGTCCACAAAGAAAAGCTGGAGATGAGGTCAAAAAGGAGTAAATTCAATGTGGTCTAATTTTGGCACATAGAATCTTCAAGTATGTGGCACCAGATGCAGCCCACAGTTAGATAATTTCATCTCAAAAGAAATGGTGACCCAACCATAGGATAACAAAAGCTAGAAATGATGACAACAAAGATCTTTGAGATCAAATTTATCTGTTTCTTGGTTTCAATTTCAGTCCTCACTGACCTAAACATTTCAAATTTGATGTGGGTGTCACTATTGATCTGGAAATTATCCTTCTACCACTCCAATTAAGGAAACAGATGCAACTAAGTTCATATTTGTGTTGCATGAATTAGACAGGTTACCTTAGAAAGAGAAAGTGGCAAGCAGATTTATCTGTTTCCACAACTTTCAGTGAATTTTTCCTGGTTGTATTCTCCTTCTTTCCTTTTTTTCTGAACAATCTTGATAAATATTCTACTAGTAGTCTCTTTCTACATGCATAGTAACATAAGCAACAAGTTGTTGAATGAGACCTGTTGGTATAGCTTTTTCCAGCTGCCTGACATCATTGAAACTGACATTATGTGCCCATAAAAACTTTGTGCTGCACTTGATGTGATTCCTTGGTACAATTACTCAACCAGACATATCCATCAATGCAATATTGTCTAATGAGCATGTCAGATCAGGTGCATTCCATATGCTTCTCCTGACCATTCATTAATCATTTGCCTTAGTGAGAAAGAAATTGTTCTGCAGGCTTCTACAGTGAACTTCTGCATGGAGATTGCTAATTATGTGGACTGAATCACCTCTTGAAAGAGTTAAGGATGATGTCTTCAGTCCACCTAAATAGCTTGTTCCATTTTGCAGGATTGCAGTCGCAGCTAAATCTCTTACTAAATCAATGATCAACTTTGTTGTCACTTATTCTTTAGTATGATATTTTGATTTCATTTAATAACATGAGAAAACCTGAGCTAATTTGTCTGTTGCTTAAATTCCAACATAAGAGCAGCATTATCCATGGGAGAAAAACCAGTAGAAAGGAAGCCCAAGAACTCAAACAACAGAAGCATCAGGAATTTAAATTGCAGCACAGAGTAGGTATGAAACCTTTTACTGTCAGTCTTTCCATAGAACAAAAACAGGGAGACATAAGCTATATTATTTTATGCTGATCTCCAGTAATCAAAACCAGCAGTTTCTAAGGAACAGTAAGCACCAATGCAAGTATATACTGATGCATCTTTTCCCTTCATTTACTCTTTAAGCAATGCCAGTTTCTCTGGCAAAGCAGATTTAGTGGATCACATTTGAGACTACAGTGACAAGGAAGTAGGATAAAGTACTGCTACCAAGTCCACAAAGATCTGACTATAATTAAGTATCAGAATACCTTCAACAAAGAGATGAAGTACTTCCTAACATAATGTAGTTGATCAGCTTTGCTAAATTAAGTGCAGGATTTGTGTGGCATGGCATGAGGTGTGGATTATGCTATTGATGATTGCTGTTGCATGTCCAGTAATATGAACCATTTGAGCATCAGATATGGCCCAAAGCAGGCTTTCACATTTGTTGGGTTAGGCATAAATTATTTTCGTGTTTGATGAGTTGTACATAGAAAAGCAACGCGGAGGCCACGAACAACGACGACGAGAGTAAAAGAGTACAAAAATGTAAAAATAAAAAACGATACACCTTCCAAGAAAGATTCAAAAAATAATTTTTTTTAATAAATAAAATTTAATTTTTCTTTCCTTAGTCATTCACGACTCACGAAAAAGATCATGAGATCACTATTCGATGACTTTTAAGATTCAACTCATTCAAACCCTAATGAATAAGACTTGAGAATCGATGTGTATTCCAATCAAGCTCATAATCATCGATATATTCGTATTAGTGATGTTATTATTGCTAGAAATATCAAAAGTAATTAGAATTGTAATTGGTGGTAGAACTTAAATGTGACAGTAATATGATAATACTTTACGATGATACCTATTTATAGTAAATATAAAAAAAATAGATTTATATGTAATTATCGATGGAGAAAGATGATGTATGATATTGTTGTCATCCTCACCTAATCTAGTTTTTTAAGATAGAATTCTTTTTGATTTGTGCATGAAACCTGATCTAAACTTGATCCAATCGAACAGGCTTGAATGGCAGTGATTGGACCGGGCCGGTGCGCCACGAGTCGTGGTCGCCATATAAGCATTAGATATTTCTGGCACACCGTCTCGTGATCCGTCACCGACGTCAGATCACATCCGAACGGTTCGTGCTGCCCTCAGATTCCCTCTTTGTGGGCCCCAGCCTGCATCGGTACCACAGTCGAAATCGCTTTGCAAGGTTCCCCCAAGAAGCCCCGACTTTAGTCACGACTTATACTACGACAACCTGGCGTTGCCTTATCACCAAGCTGGGGATGCGATGGGTGTGGGGGTACGTCGCGACTTTAGTCGCCGTATACGTTCTCCGTCAGTTGCATCAAGCGGACTACGGCGTCGCGACAAGTCATCACGGAAAAGAGTGTGTCATTTGTCGCGTACGAAAGGTATCTCCGATTTTCGAAGAAAAGTTTCACGTCCCCGATTTCCTACTCAGAATCTTAATCTTGTTTCTATAGGGACCCACTATTCATGTGGACCCTCATGTCTGTGAGTAAGAGGGAAAGTTGTTGGAGTAGTCGTTTGGGACGTGCATTTGAACTACTCTTTTCTAATTTCGCGGCGTTTTTGGTTACAACTTCAAGGAAATCCCGGTGCGTTATCCCCAAAGGTAGTTTCCGGATCCAGTCCAAACATACCTTCACTAAAACCTTCCAAACCCTGCATCAGGAACGTCCAATTCTACGGAGATCACCTTAAACTCCGTATACCATCGGCGAAGCTGCTTCCATCCGTACGATCTTTGGCGAGGATCCTAAATTGATCGAATCCGAAGTCCACGTAACCCCGGAGATCTTGTTCCCATAACGCCCCTCTAAAGTTTTCCTTTCGTTCCCCAAACACCCGTTTCTCTGCTCTCGGCTCGCCCTATTTCTTCTGTCGAATTGCCCTCCGCTTCGGAGTTAGGGTTCATCTTCGCTCCCGAATCGAAGGGTTTATTCCGTCGATTGCGCTACTTGATTTCGATCAAAACTGGTGTTTTTAATCTTCAATCCTGGTTTTGATCCCGATCGAGATTTCCGGGAGAGTTTGACATCCGATCGGTGTTTGCTGTGCTTTTTCGTTTTTGGGGTTAGATTTGAGGTTTTTAGGGTAGATTAGCGTTCTGCAGGAGGTATGAGGGTTCATCCAGCACCCAGGAAGCGGAACATCACCTTCCGCTACGACGTGAATCCGGCGGCCACCGCCGCAGCCGTGCTCAACCGGCAAAAGAAGCTCCGCCGCCTGCCCCACATCTTCAGCAAGGTCTTGGAGCTTCCCTTCGAGGCCGATGCTGACGTAGCCATCGAGGAGAACTCCGAGGGCTTCCGGTTTGTCGCGGCCACTGACGATCTCTGGGGCAACGTCCGAGCCCACGCGATCGAGATACACCCCGGGGTGATGAAGGTGGTGGTACGGGACGGCGGCGGCGTCGACCTCGAGGAGGGGCTCGAGCTCGATCGATGGAGGTTCCGGCTGCCGCCCTCCACCCGGCCGGCGCTGGCCACCGCCTCTTATACCGGCGGCGTGCTCGTGGTAACCGTGCCTAAGGGGGCGAGGTCCGAGGAGGAAAATGGAGGAGCACAGGAATTCCTCGGTGGCCGTCTGGTAATTGTACAGTAAGTCTATGATGCTATGTTCTCGCTGTTTCGATTTCGGAGTCATGGAAGAACAATTAATGCCTGGCACTCTTGAAACTAATTATCCTCGATGTAATTACGAGAGGTTGCTATTTCTTTTGATTCGCACTCTTGCTAAGTTTCATTCAGCTCTGCATACTCTTAAAAATGCGATCTTTTGATACATTTTTCATTTAATTAAACCATGTTGTCAAAGCAGGATCGAGACAACAGTGCCTGTGTTCATGAAGGCTAGGTTGTGCCTCAGACTTTCTTGGTTATTTGAGCATATATGCTACTCATCTTGTTGATAATTCAGCATCTAATCAGTTATGTATTCTGTTTGATGCCTAAGTGTAGTTTATTCATGTATCATGATTTGATGGCATGGCTTCAAAGTAGTGTTCTTTTGGATTGAAGGATGTATTTGGAACCACAGCTACTAAATTCCATCAACCTTTTGGTTTTAGTGATGTGTGTGTGTGTCCATGGTGATGATTATTTCCCTGCCTATACAGTTCCAGTGACCAAATTGTGAGTACAAAATCGTATTGGGGACTTGGGTCTGCAAATTTATAGCATTTTGAAGTGTTCGGTCTCGAGATGTGAGTGATCTTATCTGCTCTAGACTGAGCTGCTGTGCAAAATGCACAAAGTCAAACATCTAAAGGCTTGGGATCATTCTTTTTTTCGTTTCAAATTGATCGTATGTTCGCTAAGTTTTGCATTGCAATTTGGCTGGAATTGATCTCGTATCATTCTTATCCTTTGTTGAGCTTCTTCCACAAGCTTCCACGATCCTAACATTCGAGACACTTCCCAGTTGATCCGTATGCCGATATATCATCCCTTGACATTTCATATACTTGTTCAAGTCGCCTTATTTCACTATCATCTGGATGTTTGTTGCAGTTTGGATCTAACCAGGACTTTATTTATGTCAAGTTTGTGAATCATAACAGTCAATATGTAGGCATCAAGTATTTGCATCCGATATGTTGGTTTAGATCACAAGAGATATATCTTGCAACTATGTGTAGCAAACTTTCTGTAGTTTTTGAATTAGTAAGTATTTATACTGTTCTTCGAACCAAGCTGTATGACTTGAAAATAAGGGAATGTATTGTGTGCCAGCCGATTAAACCTATGAAATGTTTGAAATTTTCTCCTTGAATAGACGATGTTAATGGCATTTTTCATCCTGAACTAAGGAACTTGTTTGTCATTGCCATTGTTCTGGACCTGTTTAGTTGTGGTGTCTGATCATCATATCTATTTATTTAGTATCTAAAGTACACTACCATCTTTTCTTTTTTTTTCTCTTGTGACTAATGATAGAAATGCAGAGGGTTTCTCCCCTCTTGCATACCACATGCAATCTCAAATTCTGTGATGAACAAGTTGTATTATCCTTGTGGCTTGTAAATGTTTGCCGACAGGGCAGTAGCACAAATGATATAAAGTTTGACTCTACTGTCTCTAACTTGAATCCTTGATGTGTTTGCTGAGGCATTTCACCATTGTGAAGTACTATTATTATTTGGCATGTCTTAAGGGTCAAATCTTTTGCTTTCAATTTGTTCTATATAACAGCTTTTTCTAGTTATGGATGGCTTTCATTGTTGATGGAGGGCTGGCTTTAATTCACATCCAAATTATATAGCTAAAAGCAGGTAAGATCTTCAAGAGGAATTGTATCTTCAGAAAAAGTGGGGAGCTTAGAAAAAGGTAATTCGTTTATGCAAGTAATTTATAATTTATTATTTTGGAAAAACAGGTTTCTAAACAAGCAATTGCAATTCTCCTCACTCTGCCTCATCATACTGTCTGCCATCTTCACTGAAATAAAAAATCAACAATGTGGTTTAGCTGCTAGATCATGAACTGTGACTTCATATTGCTGCTGATTCCTCTACTTGGAGATGTTCCAGTCCCAGCAAAAGCTAGCAAGTTTTAGCATCTTATTCTTCTCACAGTGGTGTCCTTTTGACCTGAGTGTTACAGGAAAGGAGGGTCACTCCAGAGAAGAGAATAAAGCTGGCAAGACACAAAATATAGTAGGCTTCCTTTAGGGTATGAAGTACACTTTGCATTGGACTATGGGTGGACAAAGGGAACCCAACCAAAGTCAAATACCAAGCAAAAAAGAAAGGTTAGAAACAAAGATTCAATTGGAAATTGTGTGATGGAATGGTGTTCTTGTTATCTGCAGGCATATTCTTCTTTTTTTCTACAAAGTAGGAACCTTTGAAGGCTGGCAACACAAAAGCATCACAATGAACGGCCACAACAATGTCAGCATCACAATAAGTTAATGCGAAGGAAGGTGACAAGCGCTGGTAGATGCGATAACTCACAATAAGTTCTGCAATGGAATGTGCAATGGCTTCTCAAGAAAGAAGCCATCAGATAATGACTGATGTAACTTCTCAAAAAAAAAAAAAAATACTTCTTTTTATTCATAATCGTTGCATTACAATTTTTGCCTATAAAAAGAAGAAAAAAAATTTCACTCAAACTTCTCACTTAGTGAGACAATCTCACATGAATCCAAAATCTTTTTCTTCGTTTTAGTATTTTCGTCACTATCATCGGCGCATCCTTTTCTTTGCTCTATTGTCTTCGTCGTCATCACGCTCCTACAATCAACCGTTTTGGCATAATATTAGTGTGAATCGAGGCATTGGGCAAATAAATTAAAATATATTAATATGAAGAGAAAAAAACAATATTAGTCATGGATCTCTTTAATAATTTCATTATTAGGCCTGATTTTAGATTTGATTTGCGACAAACTTAAGATAAATGAGTAAATAATTTTAGCCTTACATGTTTAGGTAATATATGAATTGTTTCAAAACCAATAACAAATAAGCTACAATGTTTAATTATCCTGAATAAACTACATATATCTTTTGTCCATACCACAATGTATTTAGTTAAAGTAAAACATTTGAATTTGTTATAATTTTTAATAAAATCATCTTTGATCTCCATTAATATTAATTGCTTCATTTCCACAATTCCTCTTACATATTATGCCCATCCCATGATAAACACAGAACAAGTTATTGACTTAATAATTATCTCATTTAACTTTTAAATCTAAAAAGCACTTGCTGATCACGGAATACCGCCGTGTACGCAAACCTTATCGTCGAGATGTCCATTATTCTCGAGTATATAACCTAATTCCATTTGCTTTGATGCGCATCTCACAACGGCGAGAAAATATCGATCACATATCAAAATAGAGAAATTTGCTAGGAAGCTTTAAAAATCACAAAAATCGACTTCGATGCATCCAGCACGACTACCGCGAGAAAATATCGATCACATATCAACTCTTGCTGTAATTTGAAATCATTCATTCAAGCCCATCTAATGCTTCGTGGTACCAATATCATACAACGACATTCACGACAATTTGATGAACAAAAACAACAAAAATGGTGCGAGACGATGCCTTCTGTTTACTCATGGAGGCCACAGAAAAAACTGGAGAGAGAGCTTTTGATGTCGCCGATCCCATATCTGATAAAAGAGCAAGTGTTACATTATGCACAATAACTTAAAATCTAGCACGATTATTATTAACTAATAAAAAGTGGTACTAGGCCAAACAAGCATCGATATCGAAATGACTTACCTGAGCTTCCAGCACTGCTTGACCTACTGCTTATAACCAGGAAGCTATTGATTGTTTCCCTAAGAGTCACATTTGGGATTAAGTCATCTGCGACCAGATATTTGGCCCCACAAATGCACATTGATTTGGTGATGATGTGGTCCCTTATGCCTGAGCATAATAAACAATATAACCAAGTTAAACAAAGAAAAAGTTTTCATCAAGATATATTTCTCACTGAAATATAAAGGACGAAGAAAGCATGAAAACAATTGACTTTTCACCCCATGAAGGAAGATAAAGAGGATAAAGGACTATTAGGTAGTTAAGAAATAACTTAAATAGAAGTAAATCAATCTGGTCAAGATAACGACAATGCAATAGTCAAATCACTTGACATTTAATCGTATTGCATGGCTAGCAAAACAAAAAAAAACCAACAACATCACTCTGTTTTTTAGCCATGAGCAAATATGAGTTTTTTTTTCAAATAATTATTATCAAAAAGTGAAAAAAAAAAAACCACATAGGTTTATGATTATAGACATTTTCAGTTTTGTAAAAAATTTGGAAATAAGAACTATAGATCGAACTAAGAATTAGAAATTCCAACAACAAATAAGAAAACAAGGTTCCCAAATCTTGGCTCACTTACATTGGTCACAGAAACTAGTGAAACAGCACTTGCTACTCATGACGGCATCTTTCATTACTTTCTTACACAATGGACAATTCAGTTCGGGAGGAAGGTCACTGACACGGCAGACAGAAGGAATCCCCTCAATTTCCTTCTCAAAAACAGATCTACGCAGAAAGAAGAATAATCATAAGTAACATATCAAGCAACGCAAAACAGATCTACCCAGAAAAAAGAATGATCGTGAGTAACATATCAAGCTATGCAAAGAGAAGCCCCATGATGAAAAATCAACTTACTCATTTGGCTTTAAAACAGCAGCGACACCATCTGGGAGTGAATAAGAGCCATCTGGAGTGGCCAACAACATAGATCTGGGAATACCAGTTGCCGGTTTCATCTTTTTTATATCAAACTTGGGGTCACCATTCGTAGGACAATGCTGAATGAAATGTCCTGGTGAAGAAAATGTAATAGAACAAACAAATTTGGCTTTAGCACATGCAGAAAAGTAAATCCATATAATAGGAAAATGTCAAGACAAACCACTTTGAACGTACCAGGCATTTTGCATCTATGACAAACGTAGCCAGCCGGTGGTTTCTTGAATCCCAATAAACCATCACCTAACATTAATCAATTCCCAACTTCAGCAGATGTTATCCCAACATAAAACTAAATAGGTAGAAATGCTACGAAATCAAGAGACCATTTTTGTTTCTAATGATAAAAAAAATCCCTAAAAGAAGGCAATCATACAAAAAAAAAAAAAAAAAGAACAGATCACGTGTATGAAAGCTCGAAAGTTTACAAGATTATAAATCAAAAGAATTTCAAGTATTACCAAAACCACAAGCCATTCTTCCACCCCATGTCCTTCCGGTGCTTCCTTCAAAATAATAAACTTCCTTGGGTTGGCTGCAATAAAGGATAATATATGAATTAAACACCGAAAAGTATGCCAGTTCATATATCAGCATGCACCATGTAATTTGTTAACTTTCTCTCTATCTCACTTTACTTTTTTCTATTACTAGAGATTTGAAATAAAAGAGCAATATATGTTGGAAAATGCTCTGGCAAAGATGACCAACCTTTGCCAATCAATAGCAGGTGTGTCAACTAAAGCCTTGATTCTCCTGTCCTCGTCCAATCTACTTAGCACTTGATTACTTGGCTGATCAGCAACCTCATTATGAATAGCAGAAAAGGCTTCCTCAAAGTCACAGGAGTCAGACTCATCAGGCTGAAAAGTTCAATAGAACATATTACTTCTTTCCACATTATAAGCCCATAACCAAGGTGAAAAGAAGCTATAATCAGAAACGTATGTGATTAGATTCAGATATCAGTAGTCTTACAAATTTATAGGAAGAAGATTCAGTTGCTGATGAACCACTTTGTGGCGAAACATCTTCACTACTTTCTGCACTTTTTGGCCTGCCAACCGATAAAAAACTTTAGGTTTTTGATTTCTTCTTTCCGAACTAGAAACCAATGTTACTGCTTGTGTTTTTTTTATCTACTCAATTGTTCCAGAGGTAGCTCAAGAAAAAGTTCATGCAAGCTAAAGACATAAATATAAGGCCTAATTTTTCCAAATTGATCAAGGAAATGCATAAGAATTCAACAAAAGACCAATGTTTGAGTTCATACTCTCCGACAACAATACTCTTGCCCTTTGGCCATGGAATTCGGCGAATCAATACTGATGTGTCTTTTGGTATCATGACTGTATCATCAACATATTCTGAAATAAAGAAGCCATATCAAAAAGATAATTAGATTTCCTTGCCAAGAATTAAATGTAGCAAATCATACAGTACTCTGGAAAAAATAAAACAGACAGCAAGCATAGACAACAAGTAGCTGCAACAGTAAAACTTCCAGCAAAGTAGTTGCGGACGACAAAATTGAGTTACCCTAAACATGGATTAACCAGAGCAAATTACACAACCATAAAGGAATTGAGCAAGAAATTAGTCCTGTCCACAGATCATCAATAATTGCAACGCTTAATCTTCCGAGATAGTGAGTGTTGTAGAAAAGGCCAACCTTCGTTCGTCTGCGCATTCATGACAGTGAGATCGAAATCCCTACCCTTTCCATAACGCTTGGAATGGAAGATTCTCATTTTCAAATTGGCAACAGAGATGGAGGGACCATCAACAGGAAGAGAACAAAAATCCTTAGCACTCTTAAATTTGTAATACACAAACATTGTTTTCTCAGTTCCAGATCGAGAATACATCCTCAGAAGGGTAACAAATTGATACAGAAAACAACAACAACTCTTCCCGAACGAAAGAAAGGATCGTTCTCGCAAGACTTCAGGGAGGCGTGAAGAAGATGCGCCGCAAGATTTGTCAGAGCTACAGGAATGCGGCTGAGGCCCTTCTTGAAGACGGCAGCGAGAACTGCAACGAGGACAGGAAACGGCGAGAGCTGTAGGGATGCGGCCGAGGCTCTTCTTGAAGTCGATGCGAGAACTTCGCGATCGCAGGCCACCAGGAAAGGATCGAGGGGGCGCGGCGCCGGGGATTCGGGAGCGGGGGAGGTCGAACAGCCGATCGACGGAAATCCGAGAGCGAGACAGCGGAGGGTTTGAGGGACGACAACGACGAAGCGATGAAAAGGGACTGACCGTATTGAGCCATTTATAGGGGTCCGAACCCGAATTCGTGTGGGATTGAGATGGATCGAAACGGACGGATTAGGATGGCTTTGATCAGTGGGACCCAATCTTTTAATTATATATTTTTTTTTACTTGTGATTGAAGACAAATTAATTAATAAGATAATATTCTAAAATTGATGGATAAAGATCGGACGACTCCCTGTAACCCTGATCTTTATCCAGATTCGTGCAAGGCTTGATTTATATGGAGATTTAGTTTATGCGATCATTTACGAACTTTCACCTATATTTATATGTTGAGTGATATACATTCTTTAAGATTAGTAAATAATAGATTAATATTTTGAGACTTAAGTAAATAATGAATTAATATCTTTCTAAAAATGCATCTGTCCTATAAATGAAGGATTGCTATCACTCCTCTTTCTAAATTTTACTATCTTTGCATGACGACCTCTGCCAAGATTTATGTGCAGATCTAATTTTATCATCATTATTATCATCCCTCTTTTTTTTTGTTATCAAAGTCTAACACCTGAATTTATCATAAGTTTAAAAGAAGTTGAGAGCAAGATTATTTTATGAGATATGCTATAAAATTGTGTTGGGATCATGAATGACAAGAAACCTGTGATAGCTTATGTTAGTTAAATAATTAAAATATTCAAAGGAAAAAATAGTATTGTATAATCAAGTTGTTTGAGACTGTTTTAAAAACAAACCTAATACTTATTTATAGGAGCCTTTGATAATTATCAAAATTAAATGAGAAATTATTATGTGAGGCAACGAAGCAAAATCGTTGCTCATTACTCGATTCTGATTAGTGAACTAATTCGAGTCAACTCTTTCTCATACTCATCGATTTCTTTCTCCTCCTCCCTTCACTCCTTCTCAACGGAGGGGATGTGGAGGGGACGATGACTAAAGAACGATTGAAGAATGATAGAAAGGGGGCTAAAAGAAAAAGGAGGGAAGAAAATCAAATCACCCCATTCGACTCGATTTGCTCTGATTTAACAAAAGAGCCAATGCAGTCAACCCATGGAGGGTGGCGGTCGACAAAGCTAGCTCGCACACGAATGTAGAGGTGACTGACGGGGCTAGCCCGTGCAAGTGCAGAGTGGATTGGCCGGTGAGGTAGCTCGCACGTGGAGACGTAGGTGGCCATAGGAGGAGAGGGAGCGATCAACATGGACACCCGCACATCGAGGCACTGACAGCTAGGGTAGGGTGGAGTGTGGTGGTCAACAATGATATATTATATATATATTTGCTTTTCTAATTTTTCTTATTTATGTAGGTCTTCTGTGAACTGCACGAGATTAAGGTCTAGACTGACCATTTCGGCCAAATATTGCTTGCGTAACTCATGGCTTAGACAATCCCAACTATGGATATGACAACGTGGGAGTCAAGTGTTAGTCGCATTGTGTTGGGCATCGGTCATGTGGTGCTAAAGTATCAATAACTCTAAAGTCATTACTCCTATATCATTACTTATTTCGACACTTATCTTCTTTCTCATTACTCTTGCATCTTTATATGATTAGTTTTCAAAAAAAAAAAAAAATCAGTGTGATCCAAGCACCTCGATGTTTAAGTTAGTTTATATCAGTTTATTTTATTACTCATGATATAGCATCTCATGGATTAAGGTCTTTGTGATCTCCTCTAGGCAATATAGCATATTCAAAGCCTTTGATACTTTTTTGGAAGTAAATGATAGTTAATTTGTACTAATCACATGGTGAACTAATGAGATATCCAAATAGGTGTCAAAATAGTAATGATATGGCACCTCCTATATCAATATTGATAAACCAATCAATCTAACTTAGTATTTAAAATCTTATTCTAATTATTTTCAATAACATCGACTTATGGTGTGACGACAGAGACTTAATGTGAAGATAGTAGACAACAATAATAGCTCTTGAGAAATGGAGATGGGGAGGAGAGTGAGATATAATACACAGTTTGGAAAAAAAAAAACTTCTTTTTATTCATAATCATTGCATTACATTTTTACCTTAAAAAGAAAAAGAAAATCTACTCAAGCTTCTCACACGATGAGACGAAACCTTACCTCAATCCAAAATCTTTTCTTCATGCTACTATTTTCGTCACCATCGTTGACACATCTTTTTCTTTGCTCTGCTATCTTCATTGTCATCATGCCCCTATAATCGATGGTTTCAACATAAGGTTAGTATGAATCAAGGCATTGCACAAACAAATTAAAACATATTAATATGAAAAGAAAAAAATAAAATCAATTGTGGATCTCTTTAATAATTTTATTAAAGATATTCGATTAAGGCAAGAACTCCACGATTCTAGGCCACTGTGATTTGGCTAAGGCAAGAACTCCACGATCCAAGGCCACCGGGATAGGATACGGGGGCATAGGAAATAATGTCATGGAACTGGGGGAACTCAGGAGCAAGGAAGGTCAAATAGCCGACCAAGGGAAATTGAAGAGCAAGAGGGTGAAGGGTTTGATGGATGAAAATGTCATAGTGAATAGAAGGGACTGATTGTAAAGACCAATTTATAGTAGTTCGGATTCGAATTTGTGTGAGATTAGGATGGATAGGAACGATTTGATCAGTGGGACCTAATCTTGTAATTATATCTTTTTTTAAAACTTATTGATAGAAGAAAAAGTAATTAATAATATAATATTTTAAAATTGGTGGACAAAGATCAAACTATATCACATGTCTCCCGATAACCCTTATTGCTATCCAAATTGGTGTAGAGGCTTGATTTATCTATAATCATAATTGTCATTGCTCATCAATCATCTTCGCTGATCTTTTACCAATATTGATCGTTATATTATCGTGGGATCATTATTAGTTATCGATTGTGCATACTTGCCTGTAAAATTTATGTGGAGACATAGTTTATGTGATAATTTATGAGAGCCACAAGATTTGTCGGAGCTATAGGAATGCGGCTGAGGCCCTTCTTGAAGACGACAATGAGAATTGGAAACACTAACCAGAAGATGCACCGCAAGGTTCTCAATCAATGGTGTCGGAGCTGTAGGGATCCGACCTTTCTTGATGCCGGCAATGAGGACAGGAAATGGTAGGGTTGTAGGGATGCGACCGAGGATTTTCTTGAAGTCGAGGTGAGAACTTCGCTATCCGAGGCCACCGGGAAAGGATCAGGGGGCGCACAAAAAATTAGGGCCATTTATAGTAGTGGGAATCTGAATTCATGTGGGATTCAAATGGATCATTTATTAATTAATCTAAATTAATTAATAAGTTAATATTTTAAAATTGATGGATAAAGATTGAACGATATCACATGTCCTGATAACCCTGATCTCATTGGTGCAAGGCTTAATTTATATTATAATTGATCATCATGTTGTCTTAGGATTGTTATTAATAGTTATCTATCGTCCATATCAAGTCGATAACGAGAACTAGAAACATTGACTAGAAGATACACCACAATGTTCTCGATCAATGGTGTTGGAGCTGTAGGGATCCAGCCCTTCTTAATGCTAGCAACAAAGAAAGGAAATGGTAGAGCTGTAAGGATTTGGCCGACGTCATGGAATCAAGGGATTTGAGAGCGAGGAAGGTCGAATAGCTGACCAAGGGAAATCGGAGAGCGAGAGGGGGAAGAGTTTGAGGAACGATAACGAGTGAAAGGGACTGACTTGAAAGAGCAATTTTATAGCGGTCGAAAACAAATGGATCAATAAGGATTTGATCAGTGGGACCCAATCTTCTAATTATATCTTTTTAAATTGATGGATAAAAGAAAAAATAATTAATAAGTAATATTCCAAAATTAATGGATAAAGATCAAACGATATTACACATCTCCCGATAACCCTTATCTCTATGCAAATTTGTGCATAGGCTTGATTTATCTATAATCGTTATTCATCGATCATCTTTAGTAACCTTTCACCAATATTGATCGTTATGTTGTCATGGGATTGTTATCCATCGTGTATACTTGCTTGTAACATTTACATGGAGATATAGTTTATGCGATGATTTATGAGAGTTAAACCTTTTACTTATATTTGTCGTCATGCTGAGTGATTTGTATTCTTTGAAACTCAAGTAAATAGTGGATTAATATCTTTAAAATATGCACCTATCATATGGATAGAGAATTTTTATCACTCAACTTTCTAAAAATTACTATCTCTACATGATGACCTCCGCTAAGGTTTATACATAGGTTTGATTTTTACGATCATCATATGAGACTTAGAGCATATGGGAACCAATCAAAGGAATACCAAGATAAAGGAGATTTGAGCATGGAGAGTATGAGACCTTGAGCAAATAGGGGAACAATCAAAGAAACATTGAGAGAATTGAGAGAATTGGAGAAAGAGAGATTAGCATCCGAAACCCTAAGTTGATGAGAAACTAATCGAATGAACACCAAGAGAATTGAGAAAATTCGAGTGAGAGATATCAACATATGAGACTTTGAGAGGATGAGAAACTGATCAAAAGAATACTAAGAGAATCGGGGTGATTAGAGCAGGGAACCATATCAAGGGGTAGAGAACACTTATAGTCAATATGAATTCAACTACATGCTTATGGCTTACTTTAATCTAACTCTGATTTATTTTATGAATTGGAATCAAAATGAGTTGACTTTTTTTTTTCTTTGCAAGGGCTTGCAAGGCATATATATCCATACATAACTAAATAATTACAAACATATAATTATTTCTAATCTTAATTCTTTAAATAATATTAAAATTTTAATTAATATTAATATTCTTTTTAAAAACACTATAAACATATGGATAATTTATCATAAAAAGTTCATACAAATTGGTTTTTAGTGCTGTTTAAAACTTATCTCAAGGACCTTTTTTATATATTTAAATTTTATTCGCCTACTACAATCTTTTTTTTTTTCAAAGTGCTATTCTGATTGTGAACTAATTCAAGCCAACCCTTTCTCCTACTCATCGATTTCTTCCTCTTCTTCCCTTTACTCCTTAACCTCATTATTCTTCTCCCTTCCCTCCTCTATGTCATCAAAGGATGATGGCGAAGAGGATGATGACTAAAGGACAATCGAGGAGTAATATAGAAGAGGGGTGAAGAAGAAAGGAGCGAAGAAAATCAAATCATCTGATTTGATTTGATTTGCTCTAATTTAATAAAAGAAAAACACAAATAGATCTAAAAGATTAAAGACATATTTATTCATGAATGAATTTTCAAAAAAATCATAACTTTGAGAAATTTTCACATAGAGCACCCCTGGATACATAAAAATATCATTTTACCCATATATTCTTTAGACCCGTCGTCGTCTTCTCCTCCCTATATTATCTTTGTCACTGTCCTTGCTAGACCTAGAGGCATCGCACACATGAGAGGGGGGTAGCAAGGGGGCCAGCCCACACGTGGAGGTGTAGGCATGACCAGTGGGGCTAGCCCATACATAGAGGGATAATTTACAGGGGGGCAATCAATAGGGCCAATCAAGGGAGGGGAGGGTATGGACAGTGGGATCAGCCCATGCGCAGTGCCACAAGCAAACGACGGTAGAGCAGTGGCCTATCTGCGAAGGTGCAAAGGACCAAGAGAAGAGAGGGTGCAAGTGACGAGTCCAACCCATGCGTGATGATATAGACGACTGGGGGAGGGCGATCGACGATAAAGATAGGATATTTGTTTTGAAATAAAAAGGGCAAAATTTTTCAAAGTTAATGCACTCAGTTAAAAATTTTCAAAGAGGATTTTTTTCAAAAATTTATTTATTTTTATTTATTTTAAAAATAATAAATTTCTAATAAAGGTAACCAATTAATGAATGTTTTATTTTTTTGGAATAAATTACCCTTGATAAATTTATTCTCAATTATATTTTAAAATACATAATATAATTTATACGAAAATATAAGTGAAACTTGGGATATGTTAAATTTTTTTACTTGTTGAAACTCATCCGAAATGCTGTAATATTTGTCCCTACGCTTCCGGTGTTAGCTTATCCAATTAATATATAATTATTTATTAAAAAAAACAAATACCTTAAAATTTATAATGATAAATATTTTAATTTTACAATAATATATGTCTGTATATACACGTAATAAAATAAAACTCCGGTCCTTAAATCATTATCCTTTGTACCGCTTTGCTTCTCTCGCCTCTTTCGACCATCTGCGCTCTCCCACTCCCTCTCGCTTATGGCGGCCGCGGAAGGCGCTCGGCTTCACCATATCGCGAGGGAATCGCCCGACGTCAAACGCCTCGCCGCCTTCTACCAAGAGGTATGCAATTTCCATTTCCCGTGCCAGTACCCACTCGAAACGATTCGTTCCTCCATGCTCGCGGACTTCTCCTTCCTCCTCCTCTTCTTTCCTTCTCTTTCCGTAGGTGTTAGGTTTTGAGCGGATCGAGACCCCCAAATTTGGGGAGTTCGAGGTGATCTGGCTTCGCCTCCCGCCGTCTTTCTCGCTCCATCTCATCGAGAAGGACCCCCGGTCGAAGCTCCCTGAGGGACCGTCCGCTGTCGCTGATCCCAGCGCTCTTCCGAGGGGCCACCACATCTCCTTCGCTGTCTCCAACTATGAAACCTTCGTCCAAACTCTGAAGGTTCGATCTTTCCTCATTTTGCTCCTGTCCTTTCTCTGTTCTTTTAGGATAAAGATTGGGTTTTTTTTTCCCGACTTAGCTTGGGTTGTTATCTTAATAGGAGAAAGGGATCAAGACGTTTGAGAAAACCCAACCGGATGGGAAGACGAAGCAAGTCTTCTTCTTTGATCCCGACGGTGAGTTTGTTTGCAATTATGTACTTTTTTTCTTCTTTTGTTTTTTTAGGGGTTAAATTATTTAGCATTTGGAGTCTAAAGTTGTGTTGGTTCTTTGGCTTTGGATATGCTTCATAGTCTGAGAGAGAGAGA
Source organism: Musa acuminata AAA Group (assembly GCF_036884655.1). Classification (NCBI taxonomy): domain Eukaryota; kingdom Viridiplantae; phylum Streptophyta; class Magnoliopsida; order Zingiberales; family Musaceae; genus Musa; species Musa acuminata. The sequence continues at coordinate 45,491,586 of NC_088357.1, forward strand.
GAGTTCTGTAGGATGTGAAATCATTCGTTCAACATCAAGACCATATGGGAACTAAATCATGAACAATGTGTCACATTTGTGGGTGAGGAGGGACATTTCATAGATGGATGAGAGTTGAAAATTTTAGCCTAAATATGCAATTTCAGAGCTTAATTCTTGACCTAAACCATTGGATTTAGGCTGATACCTGGCTTTATGTGTTTTAGCTGCAGCTTGCACATATATTGGGAAATAATAGAAAAAGATGAAGAAAAGGGAAAATGATAAAGATAAAATACAAGAATGCAGGAAACTACTGCTCTAGAAGAGAAGAACAAATGAAATTAAAAAGAGGAAAAATTCAGCTAAATAAAAAAAATAAAAAGGAAAAGATGAATAACTGAATAAGCATAGATGAAATCTTAACTGATAGAATTAATATGCTATGAAAAAAATAAGAAAGTAAGAACTGAGCATACCCAAACACAATGTGCAATTGGTGGGTTTTGATTGGCTTATAAATAATTGACATGATCAATTTGAACAATTTAACCTGGTTAATACGTGAGCAACATGGTAAATTCATTGTTTTGGTTTAACAAATCAAATTTGTGTTTTGGGTCCATAAACCTACCTACTCACATCGTTAATTAATTAATTATTTCAATTGGGTTTAGTTCTTGATTTAGTTTGCACAATCGAATTAAAATATGTGAAAAGTGGGTTGTTTGTATTCTTCGACCTGAAACTCTGGCCCTACATGTCTATCACATGGGTTGTACAAGTCAGATTAATCTATGAGTATTGATTGGGTTTAGGATTTGAACATGATTAAAAAGCACATCATGTTGGGGTTGGCAGCTATAATATGTGCATCTCAATTTGTCGTGAACTTTGTTAGACTTAATTTATTGTCACCATGGTGATGTGAAAGGGAAAAAGGAAGAAACATGTTATGAAGTTTTTTTTCGACTTTTTGCCGTAAAGTCTCATTAAGGCTGCTGGCTGATTCATGGAAATACAACTTCATTTGTTGCAAATACAAAGATTTAACCACTTAGATGTTTAACCAAACTGGCCTTGAATTTTTTTTGTCTTGGGTTATGAATGAATTATTGGAGGTGGTGAGGAGCATAGGAGGAAAGGTTCCTTTCTAAAGATTTATACTCAGGGAATTATTTTGATGGAAGATTTACAAGTTAGTAAGTCGGGTCTAACACATTAGGATCCTTCTCAATCTAATAGATGAGGTTATCAACTCAACACCCATTTTAATGGTTGTGACAGTCATTTTGGTTTGTATTTTATCTGGGTCACTAAACGCCAAGGTTCGTCGTACCACGATATACTGACTGATACGAGCGGTACATACCAGTTTGATAGGGGACCGGTATGAGTGATACATACCGATCCATCGGTACACCCAACCGTATCATGTGTTAGTATGTTGGTACATATCGTACCACCGGTCGGTACATCGGTACGGACCGATAAGGCGAACCATGCTTAACGGCATACTAGAGTATTGATGTCTCAATGGCTTTAACCTTTGGATCATTACTGAAAAGTTAGAAAAAGAAAAAAATATTAGTAAATACTCTAAACTGTAGGTTATTGTAAAGCTAGCAATATATTAAAACAAGTGATGGCATTGTTAAAACACGATTTACCTTGGCTAGTATTGTTTGGTTTCAGTGATCAGTATCACTTTGGACCACTAAACTGACCAATGTAATGGTAATGAGGGTTTGGCAACAATGAACAACTGACTGAAGCTGATCTTGTGTTCACCATGAAGGGGCTGCAATTTTTCCCTTGTGATTATAGGTTACTATTCCCATGTGTAGCGTCAATACTTTTAATAAACCATGCCATCCACAAAACTTGCAAGAGCTGCGGTTCACTGGAATTTAGTTTCCTGATGCTTATTTCTCAATTTTATCCTCATTGCCTTTCTAGAATTTTATTGCCAAGAGGGAAGACATGGTTACTCAATCTGACATTCACGTTGACAGCAACATCTTTTGGTCTTTTTGACATTGCAATTTGAAATGCATTTGTTATTGTTGATTGGAAGCAGAGTTCTTGACCTATGTTTGCTAGGAAAGAGAGTCTAATTAAGATTCCAAATATTTGTAGGTAATGGATTGGAAGTTGGAAGCTGGTAATCCCCTCTGAAGAACGATGTGTAGATAAATAACAGCAGTATCTTAGTTCCAAGAATACGCCTAATCTACCAGCCAGCGGGATCTATCTACTAGCCAACATGATCTATGTTATATCCTCTGGCTCTTTTGTGTTTCAAACTATATAACTGGACAAATATTCTAATAAAGCTCTATGTATTTCCAACCTCCTGCTAATTCAGCCCCAGAATGGGGTTAGTTTTCTCTAAAGATCTTGATGCTGTTGAAAAGCTGAAGCCGAAGAGTAGCAATTACAACACAGGTGACAATTGCTATATGGTTATATCTAAAACGAACGTCGATATAGTTCTTTGTTGAATAATTTTCGATGTGTATTGTATTTCTGATTCGGTTATGTCAAACATATACATGCTTCTATCTCCTACTACTTTATCCGTTTTTGGGAAGAATGTGTGATAGTTTTTTCCGTTCGGTAGGGTGACTTTTGACAAGAAAAACGGTAAGGTTACTTATTTGTGATATGATGTAAATATCTATTTTGAGATTTTTTAAAGATTTTTTTTGATATTTCAGTTGATAGATTCCTCGGTCATGCTTTAAGTGTTAGATATGAGTCTTAAATTTCGCCTTTGATGCTTACCTTTTTAAAAAATTTATTAATAAAAAAATAAAATAATTAGTTGAATACACTGTATTTAAACATTATATCCTCTTCAATATAATTTTACATAGTTAGGATAAAAATATGATTTTGTGGAACAAGGAAAATCTTTTATTTTAATGTAAACAAAATAGATTGTGAGTGCTAATGATAACAAATCGTTTTGTGAAGAAAAATATTTTTTAAAAGAGAAAAACATTATGATTTGATGCCAAAATAGTTCACTAGATTTTTTTTCCCCCTTTCGTCTGTGACAAACAAAGATCGTTGCTTTGAGGAAGGGAAAAGCGTCTCGATACACTGTTGCCGGCGCACATTATTCAACGTTGATGCGGCTTCGTCGAACTTTCCCTTTTTGTCGTCACTATGGGCACGAACTTTCCCTTTTTGTCGTCACTGTGGGCATCTAACCACGGTAAAAAGAGGTCCCACCGCGAAACTACCTCCGTCAGCCAATAAAATCGCAGGATTAAGCGTATAACGGTGTTGGCTGTCGCGGATCATGTAGCTAATCTGGCGCCTCGTTTTAACCTGCGTATCTGTCCCATATCCGAGGCATTGTTCATCGACCGCAACTGCTACAAAAAGCCGAGGAGCGGACTTCGTGTTTCCATCCGTCTCCATCACCCCCTCTCGTCTCCTCCTCTGCTCTCCTGTCGTGGTTCCAAAGGAAGGCTTTTTATCGTGCAGGCTTCGTGTTCTCTGCTTCTCTGTAGGTTCTCTTCCGCTTTAGATTCTTGGTGTTCTCTGTAGGATCTTTCCCCTCTTCCGCTTTAGAATTTTCGATGTTGGAATTTTGCAAACATATGTTTTCCCGTTGAAAAAATGGATTTTTTACACTGTTGCAGGTGATTTGAACGATGGGCGAAGCCGGTACGATTGCAAAGGACATCACTGAAGTGAGTTCTGTGATCCTTTTCCCCTTCTTCTTCTTCTTCTTCTTGTCTCGTGTGGTGGATTTGACATGGTGGATGGACAGTTAATTGGTAGAACTCCTTTGGTCTACCTCAACAATGTCACCACTGGCTGCGTGGCTCATGTTGCTGCCAAGTTGGAGGGCATGGAGCCCTGCTCCAGTGTCAAGGACAGGTACTCACAAGCTAATCAGAAATTTGTTCCTCATTCATGTTGGAGGGAATGGATCGTTCTTTGTAATTTAATTTTATACAATGATCAATTCTTTGTGCACAGGATTGGGTACAGTATGATTGCTGATGCAGAGGAGAGAGGGCTTATCCAACCTGGGAAGGTAAGCCATTTTTCATTTTAGTTAATCTGTTTCATCAATTATAATTGAAGCAAAGGCTGGCAAACCAAAATCCAAAATATACACAATGCATGATCTTTGAGGAAATCAATGAGCTGTAGGTTATTACCTGTGTCTTTAACAATTTCGTTTACAGAAGAAGATTTGCCATAAATGGAAGCCATAAGACATGCCATCTATCTTGATTTTACAAATTACATTGTAGATTATATGTTCTAATTATATAGGGCATTGCAACTTATTGTTCTTAATTCAAATACTTGATAATTGGAAATGGCTGATCAAAACTTTCACTGACATGCTCATTTGTCTTCCATTGTTATTTTTGTTAGAGCGTCCTGATTGAACCTACTAGTGGCAACACTGGAATAGGGCTGGCCTTCATAGCTGCTGCAAAGGGTTACAAGCTTGCGATAACAATGCCGGCCTCGATGAGCCTCGAAAGGAGGACCATTCTTAAAGCTTTTGGTGCTGAATTATTCCTGACTGATCCTAGTTTGGGTGTGAAAGGAGCTGTTAAGAAGGCAGAAGAGTTGGCTGCAAAAACACCAAATTCATATATCCTTCAACAATTTGAAAATCCAGCAAATCCAAAGGTAGATGTTACATGGACTTTTATGATGGTTTTAGACATATTGATACACCTTTTTGGTGCTTGCAGATTCATTATGAGACAACTGGACCTGAGATATGGAAAGGAACAGGTGGTAAAGTTGATGCTCTGGTGTCTGGTATTGGAACTGGGGGTACAATTACTGGAGCAGGGAGATATCTGAAAGAGCAAAATCCAGACATCAAGGTCAGTTGATCTACATTATATATCAACAGTTTTATGTCCATATAAAAAGATTTTCTACATGTATATAATATTTCTAACTGTTATGATTCACTTGTTTTGAATTGGTATGAATTCTGCACTGTTTTAGTTGTATGGAGTGGAGCCAGTGGAAAGTGCTGTGTTATCTGGAGGGAAACCTGGTGAGTTATTATCTTGATTGTTCTTTATTTACTTTCTTGGGAGTGGATTTGTTATTTGATCATGTATGACTATATGAATGAAATATAAGGGGTTTTCATTTGTTTGCCAATTTGAAATATGCACTAATTCACCACACTGGGCCAGGAAAGAATATTACAGTAATGGCTTTCCGTTGAATATTCATTTCTTGTGTATATGAGTAAAGTTGCTTCTTTGTTGCTCTACCTTCTTTTTCCAGCTAATCTATCTGAGTGACCTTTTAATGATTTGATAAATTTGATAATCAATAGCTCTACAAATTTTTATGCATGTGTCAATGTGTTGACCAAAATAACTTCTTTTATGTATCCTTGCAGTCTTAGTTGCCAAAGTTCAATTCATATCATGCATTTGATAATTGATCTATTGTCTCATAATATTGCTTGTTTGAATGACAAGAGAACAACATAGTCAGGATATTGAGTTATACTTCGAATTATCAGTTTCATAAGAATCTTGACACTGTAAGCTCCTCAATTCTTGCTTTACTGGAGTTTGGGTGAATGGTCTGACACAAAAGGAACTAATAGTTTTTATTATACAATGTGTTTTTCCTTTTTATGATAATGTCTTGTAATAACTTACTAATGTTCCGATATTCATTTGGATCTTTTGAACAAGAGCATATTTCCACTTATACTATCTATTTGATTCAAGGAGGTTAATTTCTAACATTTTTGGAGAATATAAATTGGGACATGCTATGGAAGTTTCTGTTTTTTTTTCTTAAAAAATTATCATGTTGAATCTGATATGAATGGATTTATGGAGCAGGACCACATAAAATTCAGGGAATAGGAGCTGGTTTTGTTCCTGTTGTTCTTAATGTGGATCTAATCGATGAAACTATCCAAGTAAGCTTACAGAACTATTGTACAGAACTATTGTTTAAGTTATTCTCAGGTAGTTAGCCTGTTAAATTGATGACTCGGCACGATCAACTAGTTATAGTTCTTCTCAAAGATTTTATAATAAATTCTAACAACATATCATCTTTATCAATTTCATGATTAATCAGATTTCAAGTGATGAAGCTGTTGAGACAGCAAAGCTTCTTGCTTTGAAAGAAGGGTTGCTGGTGAGTTTTGGCAAATTCTTGGTTTTTTTGTTAATATCTCAATCAACAAGAGCAAGAACACTGCTCATTCGCTTGCTCAAAGTTTTTGACACAAATTTTTTTCTCATGGTAACCATTGTAGGTTGGAATTTCATCTGGGGCTGCTGCTGCTGCTGCTATCAAACTTGCACAGAGACCAGAAAATGAGGGAAAGCTGATTGTTGTGAGTTATTGAATTCCTTTCCTTTCCTTTCATATGTATTCTCTATACTTTGTTCATGTTCAACCATATTAATAACTGCAAGAAACAACTGTTTGAATATGTTAACAGAAACTATAAGTAAATCAAATTAGAAGTTCAAGAATGTAACTAAAGCTCTATCCATTTCCTTTTAGTATTTTAGAATTCATTTGCTATAGTATTTTCTGAACTGCTGCTAAAATAAGTTTAGATTCTGCAATTTTCACTGAGAATTTGAATTAGTCTAGCCATCGATGGAATATGAAACATTTGATTTTTATTTTAAGCTAAGTCATTTGATTGTCTATTCTACTCTCAATTATCATCTTACAACATGTGAACATAATTTCATGGTAGCACATGGTCATGATCTTTCAATCAACAAGCCGTTGCTTATTTACATATATGTCTGAAGATAGTCTTACGATCTGAATTGTAAATCAGTACTTGATGTAGCTTCCTTCCATCTTTTATATCACTTTGTTTCTGTACCTTTACCTGCTGATCTATTTAGATTTGATCATGAGGATTCAAGCTACTAATTAGCTCACCTTTGTTAGATTTGATCATGAGGATTCAAGCTACTAATTAGCTCACCTTTGTTGGCACAGGTTGTTTTCCCAAGTTTCGGAGAACGCTATCTTTCTTCTGTGCTTTTCGAATCAATCAAGAAAGAAGCTGAATCCATGACCTTTGAGCCCTGAGAAATATATTTGATTGTTTTTGCGTCGATCGCCGTCTTGTAAACCTTCATTATCTGTCTTGATAAATGTTTGATTGCAAAGTGTGGTAATAGTGGTTTTATGTTTGGAGAGCCTGCTCTAGGACTGTATCTCATTGGCACATACCGATATGTTAGCTATTGTTGAATGAATATGATTTTTATGGGGAGATAATATTTACAAAATGCTCTTTTTTTCTTTTTCTTGAAATCTTGTTTCTTGGGAGCCTCATTCTATAACCATTTGAGGTATCATGGGAATATGAATTGATGACACTTTTAAGTCAGATATTAATGCAATTTCAGAAGTGCACTTTACTGAGAATTCTGCTATTGCTAACAGATGACTGCTATGGAACTAACTGCTAGGATGAATTGATAACTATATTGTAATGAAAGAGGTATAAGTGAGTTTACCCAACCTAACATGGAGAGGTAATCGATTTGCAGGTTTACCGTCCTCCTTTCGAGCATGCGAAAATATGCAAGATGCTCCTAACAATATTCAGAATGAGTCGAGGTGGTGGATTATCCATGACAATATTCTCGACTAAGTTCAACGAATCCGACACCATGTGGACAAGAGATATGGTGAATAACAAAACAACATCCAAGAAAACATTCCTATCACACAACATAAATATCGGGATCACATAAACAAATAAATAAGAATACATGACAAAGATAATTAAATTTAGTTGTTGGTCACAACAAAGAATCTTATTTTTTAAGGGATAAAAAACTCTTTGCATCAATGTTTCCGTAATTCTCCCATTGCTTTGGAAATATTTTTTCTTTTATTTTTTAGGAAATATATTGATCTTATAAACAGGAATGTAAACTCAGCTGATACAGGATAATACATTTTTTTTGTTGCAGAAAAAAAAAAACATGAATGGCCAAAGATGAATTACAGAGTAAATAAGAAAGAAAACTATTTTACATTTTTTTTTTGTCCTTAAATTTTATCACATTGAAATGTATTATTTATTAATATATAATGTATAACAATTTATTATTTTTTCTGCTAATTCTCAACAGGTTTTTAGTTTCTTTTCAGATATAAATGGTCAAATTTGACATTTGTTTACCTTTGATTTTATGCACTGACAGAATTTGTATGAAACATAGAATAAATCTTATAAGTAAATTAACACAAGATTAAAGTTAATTGACCCAATGAAAACTTGTCACAGTGTTCAATATGGTCCATCAAACCTTATCAAAAGGCCGGTCGAGTCGAGTCCGGTCCGGTCCATCGCGAACGGCCCGGAACGGCCCAATTAGTCGATAAAACCTCCGTGAATCACCAGCCGTCCGATCTTCCTTTAGGGTTTCCCATGGCTTTATAACGACGTCTTGCTACCTTCGCTTCTATTCCTCCGGCGCGGGCTCGAGAGAGCAGTAGTAGAAGAAGGGCGTGGAGAGAGATCGTAGCCGTTGGCACCGGGCCGTCGCGTTCGCCATGGTTGGTGCTCGTGTTGAATACTCTCTCCTTGTTCCTTCTGTCTCCAGCTCGATTTCTTGTGATCGGTGGATCTTTTCTCGTGTTTGGCTGTCGATCTGCAGTCGCTGGTCGCGAACGAGGATTTCCAGCACATTCTCCGTGTGCTCAACACCAACGTCGATGGGAAGCAGAAGATCATGTTTGCCCTTACCTCCATCAAGGGTATCGGCCGCCGGTTCGCCAACATCGTGTGCAAGAAGGCCGACGTGGACATGAACAAAAGGTCCTCTTTTGATTTCTTTTTCTATAGTTGGGATGTATTCTTGCGTGCTCGAATGTTGCAGTTCCATTGATGTCATTGTCTCTTAGTTGTGTGTTTCTTTTAGCGTATAAGATTAATGCTATTGGCGAGGTAGGTGGTTTTATGTTCAATCTTGCTGGAGAGATTCTTTGGTTTGAGATCTCGAGCCTCATGGTCTGACGTCAATTGTTGAGATTTCTTGAGATGTAGGCGTGTTCCCCCACAAATTTGGGCCTTTTTTTAATCTGTTCAACTCCTTTTAATTGAATGTAGTTTTTGCTTAATTGCTCAATCTGGTCCTTGATTTTGTCTTTTTGTAATCAGTGCAGGAAACTAAGTTGATTGCTATTGGTTCAATCTGACCTCTTATGCTGATGTTTGATACCTCTTTCACGCTACTTTTAGGGCTGGAGAGCTCTCAGCTGCCGAGCTTGAGAACCTTATGACTGTTGTAGCCAATCCACGCCAGTTCAAGATCCCGGATTGGTTTCTGAACAGGAAGAAAGACTACAAGGATGGTCGGTATTCCCAGATTGTTTCAAATTCTCTGGACATGAAGCTTAGGGATGATCTGGAGCGTCTCAAGAAAATTAGGTTGGCTATTTAGTCATTTTGTTTGCTATTGGCTGTGTTTACCACTAGTCCTTTAATTATTCCTTGGAGTAGTGCTTTATAAGCACTTTAACTGGTTGTTGCCAGGAGTTTATTCATATTGGCAATTTGTTAAGAATTCATTCATTTGTGTACCCCAAGTGCTGAGATTTTTTTGATTTAATGGCATTTAGTTATAAAGTTTGCCTCATGTCATTAACATATAAGCCTGCTATCTTAGTGATACAACCAATGCCTTTGGAACCCTAAGGGAACTCAGTTATGTCCTTCTGTAAATCTAATTGTTTTAAGTAAACATCTAGACTGTAATTTTGAGCTGTTTTCAAAGTAGGGCCTTTTTTCTTTTTCCACAGTCAGTCAGGAGAAACCTTACTTGAAAGTTGATTTAGTCACTAATCTATCAGTTGACAACTATGTTGTTGTGTATTAGGGTCATCAGCTTAGTGTATATGGGTGAACTTCTTATTACTATGTGGTGTTGAGTCTTTTGTGTTAGTGTGCCAATACTTGCAATAGGAGTTAACAAGGTACAAGGAATTATGTGTTAAGAAGAGTTGTACCTTGCATTATACACCAATATTTTGCTTGGTAGTCTATTGCTGTGTGCTACAGTTGACACTTGGTAGTGAGCAACATGGAAATGACTGTTGTACTTGATCATAATTTTGGCTTGCTTAGTTGATATTTCACGATCCACTTGATGCTAAAGTATCCTTATCGACATGTCCCAAAGTGATGCCCCTTCTTGACAAGTCAAATTATCATGAATATTATAATTTTCCTTTGCTGTTCCTTCTTTTAACCGAGACTTTTGAAGCCTAGAATAGAACTGTGGTAACAGCAAAACTCCATTGGGAACGGAGGTTGAGTTTAAACCTTGTATTTTTTCTGTATATTTATAAACACCCTCAAACATTTATTTAATGTTGATACGCCTGTGTGCTGCTGTCATTGCTTGTGGTTGTCTTTTGGTTGAAATAAGAAGGAATTGTCTGTCTCGTAGCAACCGAGATAGCTAAGATGACTGTCATATAATGTGCTTTCGAACTGCATGTTACAGTCAAAATTGCAGTTTTCACTCTTAAGATTTAAACATTAACTGTGATGAACTGCCTGCTTGGATTCCAATTCAAACTTTGAGTTCAATAATTGGTGTTCCTAGTTAGTGTTGACAATTGACATGTTGTTGGCGGTGGGTAATGCCATGCCATAGTTAGTGGTACGATCTATTTTGTTTTCTTGTCAAATCACAAACGTGCCATAGAATTTTGCTGTTAGCTTCACAAAACTCAGTGCGGTAATCTTCTCGTTTGCAGGAACCACCGGGGTCTTCGTCACTTCTGGGGTCTTCGAGTACGAGGGCAGCACACAAAAACTACTGGCAGGAGAGGAAAGACCGTCGGTGTCTCGAAAAAGCGATGAGTGATGAACTAAGAGACCTTGGATGCCTCAAAAAACTCGGCATCCAAGGGCTTAGACTTCTGTTTCTGCCGCTGCGGTTTGTGTTAGTTTCGATTTGGATTTCCAACAGTTGATATCTGCATTAGTGATTCCATTCCGTGTTACACACTAGGCTGGTGTGATGGATAATTTTGGATGTTCTTAGGCTACACATTTGTCAATTTGCTGCATTCTAATACTATTTAAGACCAATGTTGGAAGCTTTTGTGATGGGTATCTGTTTTGGTATTTCTTTGAAAATATGAATTATGATGGTTAGAATTGCAGGCAGGAATCTCTATACTGAATTGATCATAAAGAGAGCAACTTCTACAAGCCTGCCTTCTAAGGACTACCAGGAAACATTGGATTCCATGGCTGCTTCAACCTGATAGTACAATTTGGTCATGTGGACAAATTGGTGTTGTATTCGACCGAGATGAAATAGGAAGAAGACTAATATAGTTTGTTTTTTCCATCAATAGCCAGATTTAGATGCCTATTGATTGGAATTGTAATTGATGCAAATGAAAAGAAAACAGACACTTTACTAATCCTTTATGTCAATTGGCTGCGAATTTTTGGTCTCACTCATAAATATCACTTCCGCTAATGCCAGATTAGGATATTTATTGATTGACTTTGGGAACAGTATGGGTGGAAAAATCAAGTGCTAGATTTGGGTGAGAGGCCAAAAAGCATGAAAGGTACCACCCATATTGAGGATTCGAATCATTGAGTTCTACAACAGAGAGGATGATTCATACACGACTGGGCAAGCATAAACAAGAAGAGCTTGAACTCAAATAATGTTTGTTTAGTGGAATACAATCATCAATAGAGCTTATCGATTAAACCCTAACTTAACTTTACATGACACATTGAATAAACAACAAGTATTATCTGGATTAACTCTCATTCTTAAGAAGCTAAGAAACAAATAGGTTTTCGTTTCATTTTTCATGAGGAAAAGAACCACAGATACTGAAAGCCTGATCTTAGCTTTCAATTGCCAAAAAGATACATGGAGACAACAGGGAGGTATATGGATCATAGAGTATGGGAAGCACAAAATATATGACAGGAGTCAAAAAGTAATCCAATTCATAGCAACTCAAACTGCAACAAAACTTACATATGTGATGGCATATTCACGAACACTTTCCAACATCTGAATGACTTCAACATCTTTTTATCTTCACAAATATGTAATCGGCTCAAGTATCAGCACACTGTCCGACCGTAGCAAATCGAAGCAATGTACAGATTCTTTGCCCATTTGTCCTGCAAAATAGAATTATCTTCAGCACATCTCAAAATATTTTACAATAGTGTGTCCTTTGAGTGACAAAGGGGGTGAAATACTGTAGATTCAAGCACTGTTTGTTAGTTTTGGCGTTCTATATTTGCTATTTTCCTTAGTGATGTATCGTATTTATTATATTATACTCAAAAGGGATTGGTATAGTTAGAACCCCGATATTTACCATGATAAAAATGGCTGACTATAAAATGCAGATTGCACTATTAAGCATAATAATTACATAGTATCTTAGCAAGAACAGAATATAAGGGATCACGAACCAAAAGCATGGAGTTTGGAATAGAAAGAAAAGATTGTATGAGATTGCTTTTCAAGAGCATGAAGTTTTCACGAGATGAAAAGCAAGGATGAAATGTGCCAGAATTCAGGTACACCTTAAGAGTTCATTTAAAAGGAATAGAGCACTAATCAGCACTATATTACAGAGATGCATGACAAATAAGGCCGACAACTAAGCATCCCTTTATACACCAAAGACGACCAGGCCATCTGAAAAACAAACATGTTTATAAAGCCTAGAGTAAGATTTGCAATTCTAACTGGCGATAATTCATGACATGAGTTTACCTTTACATGGTTGCTCGGGAATGTAGAGGTTCGAAGAGTTTCCTGTGTCTCATCCATCAATTTTCTCTTTGGTACGCTCAAAATAAAAGCAGCTTGATCAGGAGTGGCCGCAGTGGAAGTTATTCTATAACCACTCTCCCATCTTCGGTGGATTCCTTCGCTTGGATAAAGAAAGTCTAACTCTACAACCTGCATTCCAAAAAATAAACCACACAATGACTTAGCATAAAAAACTACCTGATCAGGCTGCAAATACCAAGATGCTAGATAATTTATTTACCCAACAACATAATTGCTGCAGTCCATCGTGACAGGCTCACTAGCTTAGAAATTTGAATGCAACAAATCCTTAAATGACATGGCCCAAAATGCTTTTAGTCTAAAGTTTCTAGTACAAAGTCCACCAAACATTATCTACCAACCAAACCCGCTATACATTTCCAACATGGGATTAATTAGGAAATTAGAATAATCTTATCAAAACATATACCAAGAATAAAGTATATAATCTGCTAATAAAGTATATGCGTTAATAGATTGGAAGGCATTAAATAATTGGTATATTTTACATCTCACTCCTCTTAAGAAGAACAAGACATTTCTTTCAATGAACATGACAACTAAATGATGCTTTAACATGTAGGAGCCCCAATTTGGCAAATGAGCCATCTTATCTTTCAAGAAAGTAGCAAATATATCATACCTGGTCAGAATAGCCAGAGTTCCTTGACATGACTATCCCCCAGCGGCTGCCAGCAGTAGTCATGGATGTAACATGAAAACCTTCTTTCCACTTTTTATTGATCCACTTAAAAGGAAATGATTCACTAACTTTATAGGATTGCTGCGTGTAAGGGGTTCCTGCAGATAACAGTGCAGATCTAGATACTAAACAAGAAACTCAAATTTATGTGAAAAACACTTCCCAGAAAATCATCAATAGACCCTTGCTTCTCATCTGTTTCAAATTCTTTGTGCTCTTTTTTTCGGTAGAAAGATGAAAGTCTAGGTTTGGCAAATTAAATTGGAAGTACAAGTGTTTGCATACGAACTGGTAAACGCATATTGCATGATGTGTTGTGACTTATCAAATCTTAAAATATGTCTTTTTGCAAGAGCCCCTTGATGCTCTTCACCATCTTCAATTGATGAAGATTGTGCTCTTAGCATCAGGATCACTAACATGAAACAAGCTTTTACGTAATGAAAGCATATGATGCAGAGGCCATTTAAAAAATTAACAAAACAAAATGAATAAATAAAATATGATATTAATTGTCAGCTTCACTTTTTTATTTCCTTTGATGTCTGAGAATTCCTATATTTTATAAATAGGATTAGCTTATTTTCTTTTTCTTTCGCTATGCTCAAGATGTATGGAATTAATGAAGATCAACAAAAGAATCTCCTGGTATAATTCCATTATCCATGCAGGAGAGGTTTGGAAGTATGAAATCTTCATCCCGAGGAATGATTCGTTAAACCAGAGTTTGCATGGTATTTATGCCCCTCTATTTCCTCTCAAAATCATCTAATATCTTCTCTTTTTTCCTTTTCACAATTATCAAATTCTTGGAAAGAACATTTTCTTTTCTCCCAGAGCTCCTCCATGCTTCTGTCGTATATTATCATTCCAAAATAAAGGGGCCTTACAATAATTTTTGGTAGCTGACCATTAAAGTTTCAGCTAATTTTCTATAGAAATTCCATTGTTTGGATCAGAAATAGCCAATCCAAGACAGAGCACTGTAAGATCAGTATGTAATAGACAATCAGCCAGACAAATGGCAAAATGATAGTTTTTGGTTAAGAGGATAACAAGCATGAAAGACTGCAGCCTAACAAGACACTACAAATTTACTAAACTTCAACCAATCCATCGATCATCATCAACCTAAATATGGGAATAGTCATTGAAATGAAAATAATACATAATCATTTTTTTTCTACCACCAAAATCTTTCTTTTGTCAATCCTTTTTTGCGTCTTTCCCTTAGTGAATAATCGTGGATTTAACATGTAATGACCCATCATAGTTGCATTATGTGACCTACAATTTAACTGTAGGATTTCAAAACTTGCCATAAGTATCAGCATTTTTCAACTTCCAATTTTACAATCCAGTTGTATCACCAGTTACCCAATTTCCAATTCATTTTCTCTGTTAAATAATTTCCTCTTCCACTGGAGAAGCAGAAGCAATAAAGCATTTCCCATCCCCAGTGAACTTCCTACTTATACAGCAATTCATCAACTGTTTCAACAATCTGTTCTGCCTCTACCATCTCCCAACAATATTACGGGAGATACATTTTAAAATTTGTCATGCTGTGCAAAACTAGTAAGTCAGACAAGATATCTACTTGCAAGAAATTGATTACTGATATAAACTGTTTATGATAGTTGTGTTCTTTTACTTGGCGATTTAGCAAACTGTGATATGTAAACAGTCCTCAATACAGTTGTTGGCGCTTTAGTAGTTTTTCTGTACAATTTGTCCATAACCTATAATACATTCTTGTTAACAGTTTTAGGAGTTTGTTAATTTGAACATTCTGCAAGAGTTGTTGTTCAAAAGCTGGTAATATATTCTTGCTCATAATGGCTTTAGTCCACAAGTTTTTTTATTTCTTTCTAGACTTTGTTACTTAACATCAGACAGGAAGAAGGATCAGGTGTAAGTCAGATGCAAACGATTCTGTTTATTAATCACATTAAATGAGATGGATTGTTTCACTTGACAAATAAACAGGTTGGACTAAGATCTGCATTTTTAACATGTTTATTAAATGGGGCATGTTTCGGTTGTCTTTTTTGTAGCACATACTACATACTATATACAACTTGACCCAACCTAAACCATTAACATTCCTAGTTGTAAATAAGGATTCTATAAAAAAAAAAATTGAGGAAAGACAGGCATGTGTAAGTTTAATTTCAGTTACATCTTATTTCAATTTAGTTGGAAACTAGTTCAAGTTTTATTAAGTTCTAGTCAATGTATTTTTTTTTTAGTATGAGTTGAATTTTGTCACACTTTCTACTTATGTGGAGCATTTCCAAGATTGGTATCATTTTATTTTATAAATGCCCAACTATTATGGGTATAATTTGAATTAAACTTATTTAGTCCATAGTAATCGAGTTTTCATTGTTCTAGATCACTTTACCAAATGAGATTTAGGTTAACTCTGAATAAATATAAAGAGAATATTGTCTTATAAATATCCTATTCTAAGAATATCATTTGAATTTTAGAAAGTTTGTTATGTCAATCAATAAGAGGGACACATTGCCAGAGACAAATTGATCAATTTTGAAGTGTAGATTTACTAGCCAACTGAGTCAATTGATTGAACCAGATAATTCGATAGAAATATATCACAATATGGATATAGCATATTTGTACTTTTATCATTAAATTTGTTGCATGTATTATCACAAGCATCTGTAAAGAAAAAGAAGCTCAAGCAATATTACTGCAAGAAATGGAAAGAATATAAAAATTAGGTGTTTGCAGAACAATAAGAAATTTGCAATCTGAAAGGTACTTTTATACAGTAACATTCTGCACAAACCTTTAGACATTACAACTAATGAACTCCCATTTGTGGCACCAGCTACTGCACTTATGTAATAATTCTTCTCCCACTGCTCCATAATCCAATCCTAAACAAAACAAGATAGACTAGAGTCATTGTGCCAAAACCTATAAATTAACACCTCTAAGAGGGAACTTGCACATTTGTTTTTGAAATACCTTATGCAAGAACATTGGTGATAATTCATAAACCTGGGAACTGAAACCTGTTCCTGCATCCATAATAAGGGCCCAGAGATTTGCTGAAGATGCCACACAACTGATATATAAACCATCTTCCATTCCTTTTACTATATGTTGTTGAAGTCTTGCATCCGCTACATTATAGTGGTATCTAAGAGAAGATTCATTATTTGCTGATTAAAATGTATAATTATATGATAAATTTGGAAGTACAACACAACAAGATGAAGAAACAAGCAATTAGAAACCACAGTTTCCTCTATCTCAGAGTTGGATAAGGTAGCATGAGCAGGTGCAACATCTGCAGTGGACATACCAGGCCACCACACTGATTAATCTAGTTTAGTGCCACTTCAGAAGGAGCAACTAATCTAATTTTCACAGTGGCAGAATTCTGCTAAGGGCGCCAAGGCCTAAATCTTCTGAGACATGATAGGATGGGTTTACTTCTGCCCAGGAACTTCTTGCAAAACAGATGATGTTTAACAAACATATGATCAGTAAATTAGCATTCGGCCTGCTTGAGTCTAGTGTTTTAAGATCTAGCTGGGACACCTATGTTCACCCATTGACCAGCTGACCTATCAGTTTTTACCAGTTGGGGGAACCTTAAAACCAAAATTATTATAAAATTGTCTGTTTTGAATGTCTTCTTTCTGATCCAGTGGGTCAACTGCTTGATGACCAGTTCACAGGAATAGCTGTTTTGAATGTTTTTTTATAGTGAAAAGCCTAAACTAATCTTCTTAGCCATATTATGGGTTTCGCAGAAATTATGGTCAAGTATTTCTACATAGGTTTCTCAAGTATCAATGCCACCATGACTCATCTATGAAACATGCCCCAAAAATTATTATAAAATTGTTTGTTTTGACTGTCTTCTCTCCGAACCAGTGCGTCAACTGCTTGATGACCAGTTCATGGGAATAGCTGTTTTGAATGTTTTTTTATAGTGAAAAGCCTAAACTAATCTTCTTAGCCATATTACGGGTTTCACAGAAATTATGGTCAAGTATTTCTACATAGGTTTCTTAAGTATTAATGCCACCATGAGTCATCTATGAAACATGCCCCAAACCTGTGCATTCCATTATTTCTCTATAAATTTATCAGTTCCAGCCATCTTCCTCTCTTACTGTCTTTCTCCCATTCTCAGCCTCTCCACTTTTTTTCTTGCAGGTACCATCTATCCCTCTATTTCACATCCGCAACAACCTCTCTGTTATCTCTCACGTGCCTGCTCTCTCTCCTGGCTTGCAAATTCCATGGCCAAGAGTCGACCTATTTGAATCGTTGAACGAATATCGACCATAAAAAAGGGGGCTGGCTCAGGTTGAATTTAAACAATGTGACATGACCAGCTGAAAACTTAATAAACACAAGTTGTCATCTTAGAACTAAGAATTCCCATGTGTCAATTGACATGTAGCAAAACATTGCTCTCCAATTTGAAGTGTTTCAATTAATAGGTAGATTAAAGGATTACCAACTCCGGATTCATAATATTGTCAATTGAAACTTAAATTAATGATGCAAGAACAAAAAGCCTTCGCCATAGCTTTTCATTGCTTCGTAAGTCTTTATACTTATCCTTAAGGACAGAATTATGATCAGCACATGAAATAATAAAACATTAGTTATCACTTTAACTCATTATAGAAAGTGAATTTAATGGATAAATGGTTCACTTAAATTTAAAGGAACTAGTCTGAAACCATGTTCACAAAAAAATAAATAAATAAAATGCTATTTCAAGGTAAATCAAGACCCCAGTAACATAGTAGGAAGGAAATAGTACAAAAACAAAAACTTCCTTTTTTTGTATACCTCTGTTTCATTGGTCTCCTAGCATTGTAAACTGAAATCCACTGAGTTGCTGGGCTTCCCAGACGGACTTTCTTCTTAGGCTGCTCATCCTCTTCAAGGTTTACAAGCAGTCTACCACGTTTCTGCCCCACCTACATATGTGAATCATGAAACTCAAGAATTAATCAGAGATTCTATAGGGATATCATATTAAGATAACAGCTAATATAATACTGGTCAATAAACAATACAACTGTAGTTCTAGCAACCTTTAGAGCTCCATCAATTCTGATAGGTCTCAGAGAAGTGCATGGTTCAATTAAATCATCAAAAAGTGAAATAAGTTTGGAGTAATTTGGTTCTTCGTCAAATTTCATATTTGTCACAATCTCAAGAAATTGTTTGAATGGAGGCGGACAGAAACAGCATAATATCTCTGGAGAAGTAGCCATTTTCTTCTTACAAACAAGAAAACTCTTGTTATCTCCCTGCAATAGAAATTTATGTAAGAAACAGGGTGTGCTAGACAGGAATATGAAACATGAGGATAAAACCACATTTTACAAGTACATGAGAAAAGTACCTGATAGCCTTGCCAAGGTAACCTTCCTCTGATAATAAATATCAATGTGTAGGCTAACGACTCCAGATCATCCCTCCTGCTACCTGTACGTCCTAAATGAGCATGCACGCTTGCGTATCTAATTGTTCCCCTGCAAAAGAAAGCTACTCAGTGCAATAATCATCATAGACACAGACATTTACGTGTGTACACACCTAAAGATATCTGGTCTTTGATCATATTCAACGTGTTGGCCAGATGATGCTTCTTTCCATCTAGATGCTGCACCAGTTACACATTAGAGAAGCCATCAAATCTATATATGTATAACAGCAATGCAATAAGCATGTAATTAAGCTGATATCTTCAAAGGAGATGCTTGTTCCTAAAAACTAAGCCACCAATAATTCAGAAGAAAAAAAAAAGGTTTCTGAATGGAGACACACCCAAACCAAGATCAATAAGGAAAAGCTTCTTCTCATCAGCAGATCTAGGCTGTCCTAGTAGAAAGTTCTCTGGCTTAACATCTCCATGCACAAACCTAACCAAGGAATCATTTGAACTTTCAACAGTAAGTAGACAGGCAAAAGTTAAAAGAAAAATCATAGATATATCTTAAGCTAAGATTGGAAAAGCATTAATTCAAGTACCCCTTTGAGTGAAGTTTCTCAAGAATAGCTATAGCCTCCACCGCAATGCAGGCAGCCATATTTGGAGACATCCTGTTTGAAACACGAGTAATTATATGGCATAATCAAGATATCATAGAGCTGACAAAAGACAGCATGTTTCTTACGCTTGGCCTACAGAATTCCAAACGTCCCAAAGACTAGGACCGAGCATATCCATAACCTGACAATTTTCATTTTTTTTTCCAAATCAGCTTTAATAAACTGACAAAACCTCTCGGCTAGTAGTACATGAAAACTATTTTACATTACCAAAATGTAGTAGTCTCCTTGACGACCCTTATAGTGAACCCATGGAATTCCATAACATCCATTAAGAGAACTTGCAACCAGCATCAATTGGTTAGATAAATGACTAGTAAAATTTGAGGTATGAGAAGTACATGAATTATATAAAAAAAGTTTGCTTACTTGTAGACTTGCCACTCATATGGTGGGCCATAGTTGCAACCCTTACTACTTCGATGCTCGAATTTAAGAGCCACCTAAAGGGAGCAGGTATTAATATCTGTTGGGTAAACAATACTGTTCTTTAAATATGATATGCTTGAGCAGAACTTCCAAATTTAACCTCATATGCATCTGGACCTGTTCCTTGTTTTCCGCCAGATACTCTTCGACCAACATAGACCTGACCAAAACCACCTTTACCCAATTTCCTCTCTATCTTATACACAGGTGAGTTACCTACTTGAACCTGTAAAAGATACATGAACAATTAGATCCTACACGATAATAATGGTCATGGAGTGATTACCAGAAGTAAAAGCTTAAAGTGAAAAAACAGTAGAGAGAATATGTCCAAGTGTGATAAAAAGTCCAGTTGCCAATGCATTGTAATTATGTAACATTTCTGTAGCAAACACATTGCTGCTCGTAATTTAAGAGAGTAAAGTATAAGTTCAACATCAGAAAGTAAATCAACTACATTTAGATACTAGTGAGTTCCCATTTTAATATGAAAAATATTAGTCATGCTACTTCATAACATCTTACCTTCTTAAGTAATAAATGAGTCATATAGTGCATTTGTGGGTGGAAGCATATGCTACACATGTTAATAAATCAAAATATTCAAACTAATATTTTATTAGTTATAAATAAAGAAATAAACAATTTGCTATAGATTATTGATTGGCGAACATGTATTTAAACTATAAAATTATATGATGACATATACACTGATGCTAAAAGATTTTTTAATTGATAAATTAGAATATTTGAGTAGATGCCCTAGTGATGGATGTCATTATTATAGACAATATATCATAATACCAAAATAACAGTAATTGTCACAAAATACAAGCAAGGAATTATAAATTTGCAGCTGCAAAATACCACATATGTGATCACATTTTCATGCTTACACAGGCTGTACATGTGCAATAGATTTCAGATGTACAGTAACACCACATTCTGAAGCCACATAGGTTATGCAAGCAACCATATGACTCGATATGCATATATCACATAGACTGCATTTTGAAAACCTTGAATTGGCATGAACATGCAGAGGTAAGAGGCATGTAATGATTTCACATACACAAAATCAAACCTATCAGAAATGTTCATTACATAATTCCTTCTTTCATTAAGGAGAAGAGTTGGTGCCAGGACCTAGAATGGAACACGAGGGAACTAAGGTAGCATAAGTACTCTGCACCAGGAAAGCTCAAATTCAATAGAGTTGATTGTTATGGAAGGTAGAATTATTTTCAACATCTCAAAAAACCCTAGTGCAACAATTACAAGAGAAATAGAAGGTGCCAAACTGTCATGCCAGTCAGCACAAATATGCATCAACCTTTACTTTCATCACCAACAGAAGGAATAGACATACCCGTTCAGGTACCGGAGCTGTAGTAGCTTCACCTTCAGCTACCATCACCTTGTCACCACTTCCACCTTCCATTGCCAGATCTTTGTCAGCAATTCCCTCTGCTGCTTGGTTCAAAAAGAAACCTTCAGCACCAACAACAACAGCTCCTCCCGCAGCAGCTCTAGGTAATATCTCGCAAGGCTGATCAGGGTCTAAGTCAATAACCCCAATGCCTCTTCCTCTACCGCCAACTGTTGGTCTAGCTGGTGCTACTGAAGGCCTTTTAGCAGTTGCTGCAGCCCTGGAGCCTCTTCCCCTCCCAGCACCACCACGCCTTCTGTTTGGCGCAGGCAATACTGGATTTTCTGCTTGTCCTATGGGCTGCGATGGGGCTGGAATATCATCAAGTTTCTTTGATCTCAGATGACCTTGCCGTGCTCCACTTCGCTGCTTTGGCATCCTCTTCCCATGCAACTAACACCCACAATAAGTCACTAAGAGTCCCTCTTCAATCTTCTCATCTGAAGAGCAATGGCATGAACACATTAGATTGCATGCGAAATATGAACAGACAAAAATCAGAAAGATAACAACAAGTCTGGTCACAAAGACATGAAAAAGAAAATGGAACAAGAGGCAAAGAAAGAAAACTCGACCAAAGGGAAATAGAGGAAAAACTCAATTCCAAGCTAATATAGCCCAGCTCTCCAGAATCAGATAGCATCATGCCGGCCCGAGCAAAAATAGATCACAAGAATAAAAGGCTTGTAGCGAGAACACATTTTCTCTCTTTGCTATCGATAAGATGATCATGTCATTCATATCTTTTAAACAAATCAATGAAAAACACAGCAGAGCTCTACTAAAGATTTCCACAACAACAGCTATAGAGTCACCTACTGAGAGGAATCGAACGCGACAAAAGAGCAGAGGCATCTATATCATATGATTCACGAATTTTGTAGCGAAAAAATTAATCTTTTCCCTAAAACATCATCGACCACAACAAAAACCGCAATCGCCGCAATCAAAAGCAATCAATCTATTTGGACATAAATCCACCTCTTATATCTTCCCTGTTCGATATCCAATCGAAAAGCTGATCTTGCTCTCATAAAAGGCATCCATCGATAAAACGAAACGACGAAGCGGCAAAAAGAAAACGATCCGCTTTCCACCTTATCTTCAATCAAATCCGTTGGCACATCCAAATAAAAACACGATCAAAATGGAACCTTTCCGAAGCAACCCGACTCCCGCCGACACACGACGGATCATCCACTCCAATAACACGATCCAGAACCATCATCGGAAGGCGAAACCCGTTACACAAAAAAATTCAAGAACCCGGAAGATCGACCCAGAATGCGGCGGAGGAAACACGATCGGGGACCGGAACCAGAAAGATCGGCTCCTTCACGATCGAAAGCTCGTCACGGGTGACCCGATCGCGCGGAAATCTCCGGGGGGCCGGCGGCGGCGGGGGGGCCTGCGTCACGGGTGCGGCGCAGCTCGGTGGGTACGACGGAGGGGATTGGGAGAGCTAGGGTTCCCTCGGGAATCGGGGGAAGACAAGGGGGCTGTTGTTGCGAAGGAGGACGAGGAGCTGTGTGCGCTCTGAGGCTTCCTCTCTATCTCTCTCTCTCTCTCTCTCTCTCTCTCTCTCTCTTTGCGCTGTCCGAAATCTTATGGTGTGTACACAATTCATGCATGCACAGAGAGGAGGTCGGTATAATACAAAATAAGTGGCCCCTTTTGGGGATAATATGATTTTGACTTATTTCTCCCCTAATCTATGAAAGTGGGGGATTTAATTATTGATTTATAAATGTCATGGATAGGATTAAAATGAATTTTATTATATATTAGTCCTGACCTATTTTGACTTATAGAAGATTTATGAGACTTAAAGGTATATGATCAGTTTCCACTTATACTTTCAATAAAAACAATTTATATGATTTTTGCATATTTCATAATTGAATTATCACAACAATAACAAATCATAACATCTCAACTATTTATCATAAATAAGTAGTTTTATTTTTATTTTAATTTTTATTATTCAATGTTTTTTTGGTAAATCTTTATTCATAACTTCTTATGCCACTAATAATAATTATCTTACCTTTTCTAATTATGATATCTATATATGGTATAGATTCGTATTATCTTAAATGATTTCATTAGAGCTACGATTAATTGTTCATGAATAAAAATATTTTTTTAATTTTTATATATTTATTTTAAATTTTAATTATATATATATATTTGGTAGATTCTCAACTTCAATATAATATACATATTTGGAGTAAAAAAAATAAAAATTTCTTTTCTGTTCTTGTGATCAATAGGGCAAAAGGACATAAATGGATAGAAGATTGTTAAATTTCCATTTTGTTAGCTAGGTTTAAAAAAGTTCTACATTTTAGTAAATATGCTTCTTCTTTTTTCTCTCTCTTAAACATTAGACATGAAAAGCCACATTTCTTTCTCCTCAACTTTTATGTTAAGGACAAGTATTAAATTCCACATAGATCATGAATGAAGAGTGTGACCCATACAAAGTGTAACATATGTGCATGTGGCATGAAATATCTTCTCACTAGACTATTAGGATGATAAATCTTGATCAGTATAAGAAGATGACCCTAAATAGAGTGCAACATATGTGTATGTGTTGACCAATTGGAAGTTGGTCAACACACAGGAAACTTGGTTCATATTTCTCCATGAAATTATAGAGTGCATGAGTCCCTGAGAAACATGTTCTTCATGGAAATTTTGCATCTTTGAGATTGATCACAATGGTTACAATAAAATTTCTGCACCCTCATTAGTTAGCAAAGTGATAAGAAGAAATAAATAAGACAGAGAATTAAACAATATTTTCCCATCAATAATTAGAATAATATTTTAATCATTTGAGATCATCTACATGAGATCTTTTGTCACAATTGAACCTCATAAGAAGTAATACTCTCAATTAAATTAAAAATATACAAGTCTTTATCTATAATTTTTAGTAAAATCTTTTAAGATCTCACTTCCATAAATATATTTTTTTTTATCACATATTCATATTATTTTAAATATTTTTTCTCATTTTATCTTCAAGACTACGCTACATTTAATTGTTTATGCTTTAATCGTCTAATACTTAGGTTCATAAAGCATTACTTGTCTTATAAAATTTTGATCATACATTAATTGAAAAAAAAAATCCTAGCCAGCTACAAGTTTCTTATGATATCTGCATACAAGAAAACAACCAAGAAGGAAGCAAAATATAATAGATCATCTTAACAAGTTTTCTAAAGACTACAATCCAATACCAATAATGATGCAACAATGATGAAATACATTAGAGACATTTTAAGGCTAATTTACGTCAAACTAAGTGCTGCACAAGCAGTAGATCAAAAGCAAGAAAACTGTAGGTCATATATAACCGATAAAGGATGATGTGCCATTTAATATTTACATATGTTGTAGTTGAAAATTCCATTCCAGGCAGCAGCTATGAATCATCTGCTAGGAAAGTTTCAAGTGAGAAGTTTCTCAGTGCATTCCAATGTATTAAAACAACAAAATGTCACAAGGCAAGGTTGCATCAAATCACAAGTCTTTTCCCTTTGCTTTTTGATTGAGCATATAGAAACTAAACGGAACCTTTTCAATGCAACGAACTACCATACCATTGCTGGTTCTTTCTGATTTCTGTATGGACTGGTATATTCTCAAATGCAGCATGTGCCTCATCTTGAACCTGAATTGGATTGAAGATGATGAATAAAAGAGAGATATGTATGACTCATGTATTTGAAATTGCTTTAAGAACATTACCTTTGCCCCAGTGAGAACAATTTTTCCATAAGCAAAAATGAAAAGTACCATCTTTGAATTTTTTCATACGCAATATCAAACCAGGAAAAATCGCTGGTTTGTACACAAAAGCAGCTGTTTTAGGTTCCAGATGGGTATGTATAATTTCAGCAAGAAAAACTTCCAGAACTTTGATGCTTCATTAGATTGAAGCATATATAACAAAGTTACTCTAATGAAATATAATCTCTGTGACTAACATAAGAAATTGAGCATGAGCATAGAGTCACTGATAAGCCAATGTGGTTCTCTAGGCTCAAAATGGAAATAGTGTAATAGAATATTAACCACTAAACAATTTGCTTAAGAATTAAAATGGAATAATGGAAAAACAAGACATCATGAGGAGATACATAAGTAAATTGTTCTCAAGCACATAGAAGATCAATAAACTTGCACTGCAGAAAACACCATGAGAAGAGGCAGGGCCCTCACATGAACTAAGAATATTCTGGATCTTAAAATCCTATTCATTGAAATACAAATTAGACAGAAAAAGTAGACAAGTTAAAGAAATAATTTAGGGAAGAGACATGAGGATAGGAAGCACCAAGAACCTAGATTATATGACTAGATACCTTAAAGGTAGCTGGGAAACCAAGCTTCTGGATTATACTAGTGAGCTTCTAATAACCACAGTGCATGCTGTCAAACTTTACTCAATGGGCGTTGCACAAATGGCTAAAACTATATAAAAATTAAGTGAAAACATATGTGTCATGTTTTAAGAATGGACTACTCTTCAAACTTCTTACATTCCTTCCGTGCTGCAAGTTTTATTTGTTGATTGCTCTTTGCTCCAGCACAACCCTGACAAAAGATCAACAAGTTCGGTGTAATTCTCATCATGGATGACAAGTACCTACAAATTGTCAAAAGTGATTATAAAAGAGAATATATAGACTGCTAACCTGATAATAGTAATACAAATGTGCAGCATCACTTGAGAAATATAAAAAGATTATGGTACTTAATTTACTACGAGAATGATCATGTAACCAAATTTATGTTAAATTAGCATAAAATCAATCTAAATAACACTTCACTCCAGTTTCATTTGGCTACTGCACAACTCAAGTTGTTAGCACTCACCTGTTAACATGGAAGACATGTTCATACCTTTAGAGTTCCATGTCCAACAAGCAAAAATGAGAAAACAAGAACAAAGGCAATTCCACATGATGGCCCCACTTTGGCAAGCCTTGGACAACGGCATTGGATGGATATTATATTTCCTAGCAATTTTCACAAGTAAATTGGTGATTAATAATATTGAACAGAATGCTTTAACGGGTTATCACTTAGAAAATTATCTTACGATTGAAAAGAGTTGCTTGCTTCCCGCAACTGGAAAAAGCAAGAGTTTAAGTGCATCCCATCACCATATATTATTCATCTATATGCACCCACAATGTGTATGTTTGCAATTTTTTTCTTGTTGTTGATGATCAGGTGTCTGTCCCAAAGGAACAGTAATCTTCAACTGCTAGTTTTTTATTTCGTATTCGAACAATGATTAAGAGTCAAGACAACCATAGAAAGAGCAAACTGATTAGACTTAAATCCATGTCCATCCTTATGATAAGCAAATAACATAAGTAGATTCAACCTCATGATCCTATTCGAGACAGATTGTGAAATTACATATCCACACACTATTAAATAATTGCACTAATTAATAGTGTCCAAATTAAATAACTGCACTGGACATATGAGAACACTAATTAAGTAATTGCACACCAACACAATATGGGTTGTCCGAATAATCTTTTATACTGGGAGTTCTCTAAACAATTATTGTAAAATCAAAATGTGCGGTCCAATACATGTAACTCATGATTCCTAATTTTCAAATAGAATAAAAGCAATCTTGCTTCAGCAATCAACTCTACGGTGCAAAATTTTTCCTTTCCAGCAAAAGGTGGAAAAGACAAACTTACTGGATGGAGAGAACAACTCCAGATGAGTTCTACTTTAGTTCAAATCACAAAATTCTTAACGGACTTTTATTTATCTAAGAAAAAGAACAATTTAACCAAACTTCAAAACTTTCCAAAAGGTTACCAAGATTTTAACGATCGAAGGCACAACCCAGCAAGGATCTATCGATCCTCCCAATTATGGCACCAAACCGGGTGCTTCTTCGGCAAAATCTACAGTCCCGAGCTAGCTGAGATGCGAGAAATCGATCCATTGCGGTAGAAACGGAAGAAAAGACGGATGCGCGTAAGAAAGACTTCAAAAACAGGTGTTTTCGTACAGAAGGTATGAGTTTGGGAGACAAGAATTAGGGTTTCAAGTTGGGTGGAGAAAAGAGTCGGGGTTTTTTGCATAAAAGCCATTTCATTTGAGTTAATTATAATTAACCCCCTTACTCATGTCGTGATGACATGACTCATATAAAGGTCGCTTTAAATAATCGACGACGTTAAACAGTCAACCATGTGAGTTCGCTGAAACAAGTCAACCACGTGGCTACATGAAGGCTCCTTAAATAGTCAAACATACAAGTGTAAAAGGTCGACTTTACTGGTCAACAATCACAAAAGTCAACCGCGCAGGTAGTAAGCTGAAACACCTATTCTTCCCAAGACGGCAAACAGCATCAGCGAACACACAATCCGTCAAATGTATCCACCGGCGGCGTCGGTGCAGAAGAACCCCACCACGGCGGCCACCTCCGCTGGCTGCCCCAGCCGTTCGAACGGGCTCGCCTCTGCCGCCCTCTTCACTTCTTCCTTGCTCCTTCCCACGAAAAAGAGGTCAGTGGTGGTCGGCCCCGGCGCGACGCAGTTGTCCGTGATCCCCGTCCACCGCAGCTCCTTCGCCAGTATGCTCGTCATCGCCTCTACTGCCGGTCTTTGACGCCGTGTACGCCCCGAAGCCAGGCCGCAGCGCCCCCACAAGCGACGACGGCACCGCCAGGATCCTCCCGCTTCCCCCGCGCAGCAGAGGAGAGCGCCCCGGGCATTGACGCCGAAGATGACGTCCCAGGCCTCCACGTCCGTGTCGGCGAGAACCGGGTACCTGGTGTAGCCGACGCTGGCGTTGGCGACAAGGATGTGCAGCGGTGTCGAAGAGCGGAGGCGTCGGCGCGGACGGCGACGGCGCTGGGGCGGGGGGAGTTCGGGGAGGCGGAGTTGATCTGGGCGGCGTTGGAGGCGTAGTTAAGGACGAGGGAGGCGAGGCGGAGACCGATGGCGCTGCCGATGCCGCGGGAGGCGCCGGTGACGATGGTCACATGGCCGGCGAGAGGGAGGGAGGCCTCGTCGGAGGTGGACGGGTCGGGGCCATGGCTGGGATCGTTGTGGTCTCGGGAGCTGCCAAACACACTTTCATGGTCGACTGCTCGGAAAGAGTTATTTCCATTGACTAATAACGTCAGCGCGGTCGTCAGCAGCGAGACGGACAATTATGTATGTATGTATGTAAGTTCATGTGCATACATGCGCATACGTATGTATATATAGTATGTATTGTCGGTGAACCTTTATGCCATGGCCATGGAGTTGGCACGGCTCGGTCCGATCTCGGATGTGCAAGGTTGCCCATGCAAAGACTCGGGAAGTAGAAATGCGTGTCGGGTCGAGTTGAACTATGAGTCTTGTTACTTGATTTTTCGTCGTCGTCAGCCCCTGCAAATAGGTCGAGGTTGGAAGAGGGATTTCCTAACTCAATCTCTCCGAAGCTTAAGTCTGCATTAAGTGGAATAAGAGTGAGTTGAATGTCCGAAAAGTCTTCCTCCTAATTAAGGAGGGTTAGCTTTTATAACTGCGAGGATGAATTAGTCGTACGGGGTCAATTAACTGCATTCGGCTTAAGCTTCTGTGTGAGCGCCAACCGACTTGCATGGATCGGTGTCGTGTGGTGCCGCCCCGAGCTTTCCGGGACGACTGTACCATGATGAGATCATTCTTACGGAGGGGGCAGCAAGCGGGTCGGGGCATGGCTTCTTACCTGGGTCCATGTGGGCGATGCCAAAATATGTCATATCATTCTCTCCCCTCCAAAAGAGACGTGCCCCGGGTTCCTCGTGGTAGGGCTTGGGGCATGGCTCGGTACCTTTTGCTAGCCAGGTTGGCTGTCGTGCTGGGCCTGGTGGTTCAGTCGTCGATTAATCGGGAGCTTCTATTCGGGAGATGAATTGGTCGAGCGACATAACTCAGGGATTAGGCTGGCCGAGCAACCCTACTCAAGCGCTAGACTGGTCGAGCTATATTGCTTGGGCACAAGACTAGCCGAGATATGGCTCGGACATTGGACTGGCCGCGAGGGGTGGCTCGGGCATTGAATTGGCTGTGAGGCATGGTTCGGGCATTGGACTGGCTGCGAGGCGTGGCTCGGGCATTTGATTGGCCACGAGGTGTGGGTCGGGTATTAGATTGGCCGAGACGTGACTCGGACATTGGACTGACCTCGAAGCATGGCTCGGGCATTGGACTGGTCGAGACATAACTTAGACATTAGATTGGTCAAGACATAACTTAGGGATAGGGTTGGCTAAGCAACCCTCCTCGGGTGCTGGACTGGTCGAGCTACATTGCTTGGGCACAAGATTAGCCGAGACGTAACTCGAACATTGGATTGGCCGTGAGGGGTGGCTCAGGCATCAAACTGGCTGCGAGGTAAGGCTCGGGCGTTGGATTGGCCGCGAGGTAAGGCTCGGGCATTGGACTGGCCGAGCATGACTCGAACATTGGACTGGTTGCAGGGTGTGGCTCGGGCATTGGACTAGCCATGAGGTATAGCTTTGGCATTTGATTGGCCACGAGGCATTGCTCAGGCATTGGACTGGCCGCGAGGTGAGGCTCAAGCATTGGCCTGGTCGAGCAGCACTACTTGGGCCCATGTTTGGCCGAGCAGCTACTCGGTCATTAAATGAACTGAGCAGCAACTGATTGCACATAGTTGGCTGAGCAACACTGCTCGTGCACTGGGAACTGGACTGGCCAAGCAACGTAGCTCAAGTATTGGCTTAGCCGAGCAACACTACTCTGGCCCATGTTTGGCCGAGCAACTGCTCGGATATTGACTGAACAGAGCAGCGACTTATTGCACATGATTGGTCGAGCCACACCGCTCATGTACTAGGGATTAGATGGCCGAGCAATGTAGCTTGAGCATTGGCTTGGCCGAGCAACACTACTTGGGCCCATGTTTGGCTGAGTAGCTGCTCGGACATTAAATGAATAGAGCAATGACTGATTGTACATGACTAGCCGAGCAACACTACTCAGGCACTGAGGACTGGATTGGCCGAGCAACGTAGCTCAAGCATTGGCTTGGCCGAGTAACACTACTTGGGCCCATGTTTGGCTAAGCAGTTACTTGGACATTGACTGAATTGAGCAGCGACTGATTGCACATGACTGGCCTAGCGACACTGCTCGGGCACTGGGGACTGGACTAGCTGAGCAATATAGCTCAAGTATTGGCTTGGTCGAGCAACACTACTCGAGCCCATGTTTGGCTGAGCAGTTGCTCGAACATTGACTAAACTGAGCAATGACTAATTGCATATGACTAGCCGAGCCACACTGCTCGGGCATTGGAGATTGGATGGCCGAGCAACATAGCTCGAGCATTGGCTTGGTCGAGCAATACTACTTAGACCCATGTTAGCTGAGTAGTTGTTTGGACATTGAATGAACGAAGCAGCGACTAATTGTACATGACTAGTCAAGCAACACTGCTCGGCCACTAGGGACTGGATTGGCTGAGCAACATAGCTCGCGATGGCTTGGCCGACCAACACTACTTGGCCCCATGTTTGGCCGAGCACCTGCTCAGACATTGATTGAACTGAGCAGCGACTAATTACACATGACTGGCCAAGCCACATTGCTCGAGCCTAGATTTATAACTCGAGCAAATGCTCTGCTGAAGTGAGCCACTTTTTTTTTTTTTTACTTTTTTGATCTTCATACCCTGAGCTCATCTATTTTCGACCTTGCCATGGCGGGCCTTCTTTCTCGATCTGCTCACATAGGTAGCTCCTAGCGAGGCCTCTTATGTGACTCTTCGCTCTTTCTTGTCACCAGTGCCTTAGCAGCAACATATTGGTTGGCTCGTTGGAGCATCTCGAGAATGGTCGTCGGTGGTCTCTCGACTAGTGATCAAAAGAAACTTGAAGGTCGTTGGCCCGTCAAGAACACCTACATATCTAAAGAGGTGTGGGCATTTGGAACCCCTCGGATCTCGGTAGCAAAGCGGGTGACGAAGAGGGAGAGGGATTCATCCTCCTTTTGCCTTAGCCCGAGGAGCATGGTCGCGGATGGTTTAGGTCACGCACTGGCTAAGAAGTGAAGCTCGAGTTCCTTTGCAAGCTGATCAAAAGACGAGACTGAGGACAACCTTAATCAACTATACCATATCCAAGCCAGGCCTCAGAGGGTGGTAGGAAATACTCGACACATCAAGATATCAGAAGCACCGTATAGGACCATCTAGGCCCAAAAGGTGGCAACGTGCTCTGCTGGATCAGAGCCACCATCATAGGCCTCCAGCACTAGGAGGTGAAAGTTGAGGGGGATAGGCTTGTCCTAAATTTCTTGGATAAATGGAGACCCAACCGAGGTACGTTCCCCGAGCTCCTCGGATTTATGAAATTCCCTTTAAACCTTGTCTAGGCATCGATTCACTAGCCGCAATTGGGCCCAAAATGATTTGTTCATGGAGTCAGACGATAGGGTGTTGGCTTCGAGGAAGGTCGAGGCAACGAGTCTGGGCACAGGGATGTTGCGCTTTGTCGTTGGCCTTAGGTGTCTCAATTGCTCCCCGGTTAGGGAGTGGGCATTTGAAGTTTGAGGTGGCTGGTCGACCAGGGTGGCATTGCGAGGTGTAAGGATGAGCGTAGGTTAGATCATGGGCGACAACTGTGGGGGAGAACCATCTGCTAAGATAACTGGGGTATGGGGGGTGTGATGGTCTGCATCATCCCATCTAACGCTTGCACCTAGTGGGTGAGGTTGAGGAACTCCTTGGTTGAGATAGCAGGCTGCCTCATGATGGTCTCAGGAGGCAACATCCTGGGATAATTGAATAGCCGCCAATAGCGGCTCAGGGTTGCAGCCAAGGTATTCCCTTCTAGGCTCGAAGGAAGTGGGAGTTGCCTCCAAACCCGAAGGCCGGGTGAGTCAAGGGTGGCTCTTCTCTAGGGCACTCTCCCGAGTTGCTCGGTTGGGGGCACTTTAGCAACATCGGGCCCTCCTTCTAGCGTCAAAATGTTAGTGAACCTTTACGTCGTGGCCAACGAGTCAGCACGACTTGGTCCAATTCCGGATGTGCAAGGTCATCCACGCGGAGACTCGGGAAGAGGAAATGCACGTCGAGTCGGGTTGAGCTATGAGTCTTATTGTTTGCTTCTTCGTTGCCAGCCCCTGCACACAGGTCGAGGTTGGGAGGATAATTTCTCGACTCGACCCTTCCGAAGCTTAAGTTAGAATTGAGTGAAGTAAGGGTGAGTTGAATGTGCGAAAATTCCTCCCGATTAAATAGGGTTAGCTTTTATACCTCCAAGAATGAATCAGTCATACGGGGTCAATTAATTGCGGTTGGCTCCTCGGATAGTCGGCTTAAGCTTCTATGCAAGCGTCGACCGACCTGCACGGATTGGTGCCGCGCAGTACCGTCCCAAGCTTTATAGGATGGTTGTATTATGATGATGTCATTCGTACAGAGGGGGCGACAAGCGGCTGCCCACCATGTGTGTGTTGCTCGCCATATCGTACTTGAAGTTTCACGTCTGCATTATCGTATCTGTTGCATGGGTCCATGTGGGCGATACCAAAATATGCCCTATCACATATGTGTATAGCCTCTTCTAAAGTTCATAAAATACCAATATGAGACTGAACTATCTTCTCTCTCAAACTCAAAGTAACACTACCTTTTTTAGTTTTAAGTCATAAAAAGTATTTTAATTCTATAAGGCTATCATTTTTGTAAATTTTACCTTTGAGTGGTTGGAAGGAGCATATAACTCAAATCATTTCAAGAACTTTGATCATCACAGCATGATTTAGTGCCATATTTTCAAAGGGAATACTGTTGTGAGGATATCAAACTTCCCCAGTGTTTCTTAGATTTGCAGGCTCCATTATGATATTTATGTAAATGTATTTCAGTTCAATTTTAAGTTGAAGGAATAGATTACTGAAGTGTAGTACAGTAATCAGTTCAATTTTCTCATGAGATGTCTTTATCTGTAGAAATGACATCTGAGAACAAATTGCTTGTGAGGAATTCCAAAATAGACTTAAAGAGGAACTTTTAGGCAGGCCTTTGTGGATCAGCACATAGCAGATGTGATTTGCAACCTCAAGATGACATGGATTTGTCACAACTAAAGCCAACATGAGCATGTGATGTAGCTTTTGGTTTTGGAAAGCCAGGCAATGTGTCATGTTGTGAACAGTCATTTTTGTTGTCATGCCACACAACAAGATCTATTAATTCTCTGCTCCTCAGTAGCAGAAACAGTAATTATGAGTAATAACAGCTCTGTGATTTGATTGCCAATATCATCTGAACTTTATTAAATGGATCTGACAAATGATATTATCTCAGAATCTTATCATACAAGTGATTCAGCTAAGAAAAATGAACAAATCACTCTAGAAGAACAAAAGTGCAAGGACTGATACAAACACCATCAGCAATGGCGCAAAGGAGCAAGCTGAAGCAGATGAAACAATCTGGATGGTGAAGTTGCAGTCAGCTGTTGAGGGGTTCTGTGTCGTCTCCACAGCAAGTCCTTGAAAGAAGCAGCTTTGGGCCATTTGGTTCTGAACCTGGAAGTACATGTTGAAGGCAAAAGATGCATTCCCATTGGCATCCAAGCCATTGCAAGTAGACCCATAGTCAAGTGCAGTGCAATCTGATCTTGAACATGCATAGTTGATGTTGTCCCCCAGCTTGCTCATGTCACCACCACCATTTGGGTTGAACATGCACCACTTCTGAGGCAGGTATTGCACCCCCTTTGCGGCCACAGGCATCATGTTCTGTCCCTGCCCAGAAGGATCCAGTGCGTACTTTGGTTGCCCGTCATACTTAAAGATCCCCCAGTGGCGTTCAAAGTTCCCCGGGTCAATGCTTTTGGCATCTTCATCGATCAAGCTGAACATGTACACTTCAATGTACTGGTTGGGACGGAGAGGTGTCCCTCGATTCACTGTTAAACGCCTCAGCAGGCCATTGTAGAACCTCTGAGCGTAGGAGACCTTGGCATTTATGTCACCATCGGTAGGCCAGCCAACCTCTCCAACAATGATCGGCAAATTGCCCAGGCCAACTGCATTCAGAGCTGAGACCAGCGTATCAAAGTTGGCATCAAACACATTAGTGTACTGAATTCCATTGTCCACAACAGGAGTGGATGTGCCATCAAAGAAAGCATAGTCCACAGGGAAGTTGGGATTATCATATAAGCTCAGGAATGGGTATATGTTGACGGTGAAGGGCGCGCCGCTCTGGTTGAGGAACATGACAATCTCAGTCATGAGGTCGTTGATGTCAGCTCTGAATCTCCCAGCTGAGGGGACAGGATTGCTAACAGGTGAGTTGTAGACATCAGCATTGAGAGGCACCGTGGCCTTAATCGTGTCGCCGATTCCTGCATTGTTGAGAGCAGTTTGGACGTTCTGAAGGGCCGGCAATGTCAAGTTCAAGAATGAGCCATTGTAGGTTGTGAGGAAGGGCTCATTACCAACTGCTACATATCTGAAAGAGAGAAAGAAACAGCAAGGTTTTACTTTGTGCTTCACTGTTGTTACTGAAAACCAGAGATCAATGTACCAAATATGCGTGCATATCTTAGTTTGCAATTTCCATTATTGTGATGGTGAATAACACAAAAAAATTAATCCTCATAAGGCCATAGACAATGGATTTACATAAATCACCATAGAGAAAAGTAGTGATCAGATGTTACGCAATCCACGTCTGTTGCAAATGGACTCCTAAGGTGCTGTTTTAAGTGAGGAAAGTAAAAGCAGATCAAAGTCTCATATGAGATAAGGACAAACACTTGCTCATGCTTCTTGCAAGTAGATGGCAGCAGTGTTGTAGAAAGTTATTTGCAGCAATGTCTAAAACACAAGAATCCAAGTCATCAAAAAAATATCAAAGAAAATGTCACATAAGAATGTTTCTTTTAAATGTTTTTATTGCAAGAAATCACATGTTCCATCATCACCATTACTTTCATTATTTGGATTAGTATCTGCATGTTTTGTGCCTAACCTGTTTATCCATGAAACCCCAAACAATGTGGACTTGAGATTCATAGAAGCAATAGTCCAAATTCACAAGTTTCTTTCAATTAAGAGTGTTTCTTTCAAATCTTTCCATAGCAAAAAAAACATCATGTTACATCATCGCCGTTTCTCATACATAAATTGAATTAGGAGCTGCAATTTGTTGCACCGAAACTGTTTACACTTGAACTCCATGTTACATCTTCATTCATAAGTTTGCTCCAAAAGCTAGTTCTCGTGATAACTATTCATTCAATATCGATCAAGCCTTAGAAAGTACACACCTTTCAACTAAGACTTCAATACTGCTCTCTCTATTTCTCAGCACAAATTCCTAAATGGAGAAGAGGATATCCAATTATGAACATTGTGCACCTTGTTCTCCTTCATTAGGAAGCAGAACTATAGGCTCCTTGCAAAAGTGTCTTAAGTAGATCCTTAATTGTCTCCCATCCAAACCTCAATATCAATTGGGTAAAGAAAAGCTAGGCTCCAGCTTCTTATACAACTAGTGACACATGTATATGAATCGATGAAGAAACATTGTTAGAATATCAACATCACAAATCATGTAGAACTCATCAAAAGATACTAAGTTTATGAGAGGCAGAAAAGTGGATGTGCAACTGATTGCTAGCTGAAATTTGAAGATTGTGAAGGAAATAAATACTTGGCCACACAAAGGATTGTTCTTGCCAAACATAAACTACCGAAAAAGTAGTATTAATGGAAACCTGAAGCTTTTCGGTTAATGAAGATGAACCTCCAATATACAGCAAAATTTCCAAATGCACTCAGGTTTAAAACTTCCCTTCAGAGAGATAAAAGGAACCCAGTAAATTAATACCACAGTAGAACTGAAGCAATCGATGAGAGGAAATTAATGCCAAACAACCCATATCATCCAAGATGCTGAAATCACTCGGCACACAGATAAAAATGACATGTTTCTGAATCTAAACCTTGAGAAAAGGTAAGACGGAGAAATCATGAAACATTTTTGTAGCATCCAAATCAGGTTGTCGAGTTCATACTCACTTGATGTTCACTCCTCCCTGGAAATTGTATCGAGTGACATTCTGATTCACCCACTTCTTGGCTGTCTCATAATCGATCATGTATCCGAGCATATTGTTTGGAATGGCTACCATCACCTCGATCCCAGAACCAGCCAGCGCGTTCATGGTGGCAGCATCAGCATCAAAAATCTTAACTTTCCTGATCCCATTATCCTTCAAGAGCTGCACGACGATCTTTGGCGGCAGCGGGTGTGTCGCCATCGTCCCCCAGTTCACTCCAAGGCCATCAGCACAAGAACAACATATTCCAACAACGATGAGACATATGGAGATCTGGTAAGCTGACATACTTTTTCTCACAGAGAAATCTCCAAACACAAGATAAGCTGGAGCCGAGGCTTCTAATGGAATGAGTTGGTTAGAGTAACTTTATTCAAGAAAGATATCCAACTAAGAAACACAACGGATGGATGTTTGGGATGATGATAGGAATTGGCGTAGTGGGTAGAACTGAGAAGGATACTGTCGACAACCTTGTCTTGTGTTCTTTTATTATGATGAAGACAAGGACAGGGACGGAGATAAGCTTAGATAAGAACCGACCAAGAACCACAGGAGAGAAAAGAGAAAAGGAGGAGCCAACTTTATAAACCACAGAATCACCACGGCAAATGTCCTGAAAGTGATTGAATTCCCAAGAAGGCAACTTCTAGCGACGGAAAACAGAGGAGAAGGAAGGCAGGTGACCAGAAAACTCAACTAAAGGTGACGAATTTGAGCAATCTTTCGCCACCAGAGCTCTGCGTTCTCCACAAGCTACTCGAAATCAGCGGCGCGAGATGAAGAAGAGAAGCCAAAACGCTGCCTTTGGATCCAAGAAGGAAACTTTGCAGCCGAGTCTTATCGAGTGCAAGAAGACGCAAGCAATAGCTTCAAATGATCCAACTTTTGGTAATGAATTGTTGGATAGAGAGAAAGTGCTAAAAAAGAACTGTAGAATCCAAGCAAACAACGTACCAAAAACTTATTATAAATCTTTTTAATCGGGGAGAATATGAGGTACCAAAAACTGGAAGGGTGAACAGCTCTGTAAGCATTAAACAAAGGAAAAAGTGGAAGCTTTTGAGAGGCGCTTGAGGCGATTCCCACTGCCCAAAAGGGGTCGAAAAGTTTCAGCTTTTGACGTTCCCCTTTTCCCCTCGCTCGATTCGCGGAGTGATCAGATCGAGAGCGCGACTCTTTGAGGGCATTAAAGTCATTTCAATTCGCCGGCAATCTACTGTGACAGCACAACAGGTCGGCTTCCGACCACGAGCTGACATGGCGCAGTGTCCGGATCCATCGTCAGCCCACGTTGCGGCGGATAACGGAGTTGACCGTCGCGGTAGCTCCGTAACATCGAAGGGCGTCTTTGTAAATACGGGAAGGTTTGGTGTCGGCTGCATGTGGATTTGGGGGTGACGTGGACGGCAGCGATGCGATGGACGGCAGCCGACATATCCGAAAGTATCGGCCGATACGGCTGCTTGCTTTTACCGAGATAACGGGCAGAGGAGAGTTACATATGATGGCATTAGATGGGGGTTTTGGGATTTTTGAGAAGGGAAGTACAATGAACAGTAAAGATAATAAATTGTGGGGAAATTGGTTCCAGAAACCAAATTTTAATACTATTTTCCTCAATAATATATATATATATATAGTAGAAAAAAAGAAAATATTAGGATATTTTTATGTAATATTTCATCTTCATATTTTATCGTTCGATTTTTCATTAATCAAAAGATAAATTTTGATTCTATTTTATTATTTCAACAAGTTTTGTAATAAATGTAACTTTATGAGAACTATATTTTGTTTTATTTCTTCAAAAATAATTATGTTTTTTTTAAGATTAAATTGGATTCTAAGAACAGTTCTATAATTTTGAGATAATCTATTGGTAGGTTCCATTTGTAGTTGGATGTACATTTATGATCATTATTAGGGTAGTATTTCAATTTCATCATCATAGAATGATCTAAACTTGACAATATTCATTAATTTAATATGATATTATAGTGAAAATTCATGAGCTTTAATCAAATTAATCATTCAACATAAGTTTTAAGTATTGAGTTTGTGCCATTTTGGAGGAGTATTAAGAATATAAGTGCATTAATTTTTACCTTAGTTGTCAACTTAAGCTTTTAGATTGTTTGACAATGATCAATTATTTAATTATAATTTTTCAGTAAGTAAAATAGCAAATAAATAAAGGATATCTTAATAAAAAAATTGAAATTGTATTTAAGGTGAGAATAGTGTCAAATATGATCATTATGAGATCACCAAAATTAATAAAAAAAACATATTTCTCCTTTGTATTTATTTGGTAGCTCAGATGGTTGTGTATCCATAATCTTGATGGATCTAATAAATGAACCCTTACTGTGCCCACAACTCCTTTAATTTTATACATTTCCTCTCCCCCCATGTGGGGGTTTGATGCTTTTAATTGTATTGGAAAAACAAAAAAGTGAGAGAAGAGATAATAATAATAATAATAAAACTTCAAAACTCATGAATTCAGGTTGAACATAATGGCCAATTTCCAAGATATGCAAGATCTGGTAGGTTCCAGTACCAAAGGGTTTTTAAATTATCTCTATCCACTTGTAACAGTGAAGAAAGAATCCAACTCAAAGAACTCCAAAAGAGAAAGGTGGAATGTCCATGTCATATCTTCAATTGCTTTTTTGATTGCCAACACAAGATTCCTTTTGGACACTGATATGTTCTTGAATTTAGAGGCATGCTTCAAAAGGCCAAAAGATGAGTCATTAAGATGAAACAGAACAAAATTGTAGGTGATGCTCCAACATTGTCTTTTGTAAATGTCATATTAGGTTACTTACATCTAGGTACCTCCATTATGGCATATTTATAATTCAAAATATGAGCTCAATAGACATGAGTGTGAAAGCAATATCAGAATAAATTTACTTGTGTTGTTTGATCTTTGTAAAATTAGTTTCTTTATCTTTTGGGGTCCTTGAGATGTTTGGCATTAATTCATATGAAAACATGATGGAACAAGTAAATATGTCAAAGTCAGAGCATCTTTGGGAGTCAACCCATGCTACTGTTGCAGAAGAATTCATAAAATAAGCAGCTGATTAGGTATTAAAGATGGTTGATGGGTTTGGTCCTCATTTGTAAAGCTTGAAAGAGATGCCAATGCCAATTATTTTGTGTTGCTTGAAGAGTATCAATCTTGGGAAAATGTTAACAAAGTCATCTTCCTCTTCCATGGAATTTGAATGGCAGCAATTCATCTTGGAACTAGCTAATGAAAACATACTAAAGGACACTTTTTGGAGAACATGCCATGGTGTAAGGCAACTTGCCTACTGAAGTTGAAGTGCAGACAGGGTTCAAGTTCTGTAACACCATTTGGTTAAGATTATGTTGTCACAGATTAGACAAGAAGTTTGAGTTTAATCAGAATTAGACCTGAATATGGTTTATGCAACACAAACATCATAAGATTATTAGACCATTAATCACAAGATTTATCAAGATTTTGATTCAAGTGAAGGAAATACCTTCAGATATTTGGAGATAAATGCAGCTGCAGCATTCTCTATGTAAGCTGGAAGCCTTGCTCACAGCCTTACTTGCTTACCACTCATAGATAGCACATGATATGCTTTGAAATACCCACCACATAAAGCTCTTTTTGGATGATGGATGAAGGAGAATTCTCTTCAATCCAAATCCTTTTCACTGTAAGGGAACATGTCAAAAGTTACAATGATGATTTGTTATGCTGCAAGCATTTCACTTCTGGTTTTGCTGGAAATCCATTAGATTGAGACTGTTAACTGATTCAGATGATTAGGAATAATGCCAAAACCCTTCCACCTCACCTATCAATATTATATCACCCTTCTGCATCACATCATATAAATGACATAGAAGAAAAAACCCCAGCAGTGCCCCTTTCACTCGCATTATCTTTGAGATGTCAGCATCAAGTGTCAGCAAACAGTCACCAATTAGTTCCAACATCTTCCAATAAATTTCATGTTAGGTATATGTGGGTTAGTAAACCTCACTGGTTGTCAGGCCTCAATCAGTAAATAAAACAGTTCCCAGCAATAATGATGATCAACCTACTTCAGATGATGGATGCAGAAATGTATGTGGCATTTTCTATACACTTCTAGAGCATGGTTCCATGATACATCACCAGACAAGTATCAAGATGCTGAAATCTGCACATTAATACATGAATTAATGCATTGCTTGTGCATTAAAACTAGTCATGGACAGAAAAATCCAAGAATATGTGAGAGAGTTTGTCTTATCAGTGGGGAGGCATGGCTGATGAGATACTGATTCATAAGAAATGCCTTCACTAGAAGAATGCAGACAAGGTGAGACATGACCAGAAGATTCAACTGCCATAAAAGTGATTTTTATCTGCTTCAAGTTCTTTGGATAAAATATTTTATTCTCTTTTTTTCTTCATGAAAAAAAAACCTAATAACTGATGCAAAAGAGAAGATTCATCTGTCACATAGACAGAAGTACTTTGGGATCCTATTAGAGTTGTTTTTTCTCTTTTTGATGAAAATTTTAATTTTTAAGAGTGATATAAAAGACATGTTTGATAACTTTATCTCTATTTTTCGCGTCAAGAAGTTATCTCTAATAATTTTGTGAGAAAAAAAGCCTATTTCACTTTTTTGGAATTATATCTCTGAACTTTGTACCTTTCAGATCTTCTAATCTTTTTGGGAAATAAAATTATTATCAGCTAATGAGATTATGTGCTTTTGAAATAGACCCAAATGACAGTAAATATATCATGACAAAATTAAAATCCAAATAATAATGGAAAAAACTTATTTCTTTCACTTCTTTTGAAAATATTTCTCTAAGATTTGTGT
Source organism: Musa acuminata AAA Group (assembly GCF_036884655.1). NCBI lineage: Eukaryota > Viridiplantae > Streptophyta > Magnoliopsida > Zingiberales > Musaceae > Musa > Musa acuminata. The sequence continues at coordinate 45,533,128 of NC_088357.1, forward strand.
GGATCAGATTTTCTAATCTCCTCGAGAATTAAAATTCTTATCAACTAAAAATAAATAAATATTTTCATGAAATTTATACTTTTAAAGAGACCCAAAAAGCCTATTTAAACTTAAAGACTGATGCAAAATACATGCTTGATAACTTCATATCTACATTTGCTTGTAGAAATTACTTCTAATAATTTTGTAACATAAAATATATTTCATTTTTTTGAACCAAAATAATACTAGAAAAAAATTATTTCTTCCACTATTTTTTTAGTTATCTAAAATGTAAGCCCGGTTAGATCTTCGAATCTTGATGAGAATTAAAACTCTTACCAACTTAAAATGAAGAAATGTTTTCATGAAACATATCCTTTTAAAAGAGACCAAACACCAAATAGTACTATACAAAAAATAATTATTTCATCCACTATTTATATAATATTTTCTATAAAATTCATTTCCTTTAATCTCCTAATCTTCTCAGTAATTAAAATTATTACCAGATTAAATTGAACAAATATTTTCATTCAATACATATTTTTATATGAGACTAAATACAGATATCACCAAAAAAATTTCATTTTTTAGAACTTAAATAATACTATACAAAAAGAATTAATTCTTCCACTATTTTCGGAAATATGTATCTAAGCTTTGTGTCCATTGATCTAAATATTTTCTCAACTATTAAACTATTAGCAGACTAAAATGAATAATGTATATATATGTATATATATACTTTAAAAGAAGGAGACCCAAAAACCAATATACATATATATATATATACTTTAAAAAAAGGAGACCCAAAAACCAATATAGATCAAAACAAAAGGTATTTTCAACACATTAAAATTAAAAATGCACCAGCCGGGAATCGAACCCGGGTCTGTACCGTGGCAGGGTACTATTCTACCACTAGACCACTGGTGCGATGATGAATTGTTTTTGACAAATATTTATTTCAGAAAATATCCTACATTTTTAGAACTTAAATAATACTATACAAAAGAATTAATTCTTCAACTATTTTCGAAAATATGTATCTAAACTTTTCGTTCATTGATCTAAATATTTTCTCAACTATTAAACTATTAGCATACTAAAATGAATAAATTATATATATATATATATATACTTTAAAAAAAGGAGACCCAAAAACCAATATAGATTTAAACAAAAGGTCTTTTCAACACATTAAAATTAAAATTAAAATTGCACCAGCCGGGAATCGAACCCGGGTCTGTACCGTGGCAGGGTACTATTCTACCACTAGACCACTGGTGCGATGTTGGATAATTTATCATAATATCTTTATATATACACATATATAAATTATATGTAATGTTAATATAGCTTTTAGCATGCAGATCACAACCAGACGCCAACGACAGAGCATACTCTGCAATGTTCATCCTCTCTCGTTGGTAACACAATGAAGAGCACTCTGAGAAAGCAATCCGAACTCCATCACCATTAATGGACAGCAGCAGTAGTACTGCAAGCTGCTAGCTTCTCCTTCCCCAGCTATCATGGAGACTTCTCAGTTCTCTCCACTGCAATCATCCCTCACTTCTCCTGCTTGACACAAACAACAATGGTAACTGACAGACTCCATGAAGCAACTGCAAATGGCTTCACTCATCTCTTCTCCAACACATCTCTCCTCAGAGAGTTTGAGAGCCCTCATGCATGCTTCCTCCCACAGATCTACACGAGAATTGGATCCTCCACTGCTGTACTCATGGCAACAGTTCATCTTGGATCCCGAGTTTACCTGCTGTTGTGTCACAAGAGAAGAGGCCAAGAGATAATTTAGCTGAGGCTTGCAACACGATTCCCTGCCACTGCCTGCTGTGTTGCCTGGTAGATAACTTAACAGTGTTTCCTTATCATTGCGGGCCGAAGATTGAGATAAAGATAGGAAGAATCACACAGTGAAAAGCCATGCCTGAATCAAATCAAGGTTTGAGTGGGTGAAGCAAGCTAAGCTGATGAACTCTTCTTAACCCTTAGAAGTTAAAGGGTTAACCTTATACATAATCTCATGCTTAAACTTATGCATCGTATTGTCGGAGTCTTAACTACTGAGTTCCACAATGTACTCGAACGAAGGTAAAAAGGAAGAAAAAGGACACTGAAAAGGGAGTGTTAACTATTGAGTTCCACATGTACTCGAATGATGGTAAAAAGAGAAAAAAAAAAAGGACAATGAAAAGGGTTGAGTATAGATAAAGCTTTCATTCCACATTTTCTGCATGGTGATGCTAATTATGAACGAGGAAGGAGACACAGAAGCATAAGACTGTGGTACCCTCTTGCTAGACTGTCTGGGCTTGAGGACAAACCCACGTGTCCCATTCAAAGAACACACTAGAATTCGAGTTTTGTCTGCCTATATCGTCTTCTGCTGCTACTGCCATCTTTTATCTCCTTGAACACATTTGTCGCTTCAGAGATTGATTCTTTTACCTTTTTTGAAATGCAGTAAATTCTGACATTTTGCCTTCTGGTATTTTGATGATTCAGCACGTAAAATGTGTTATGTACTGCATGCAGGATTTACCGATTATTTGGTTAACTTGAACTCGGATTTTGCTCATTTAAATTAGGTGAGATGAGCTTCCACAATATATTTTCTTACTAAACCATAGTTGAGCTACGCATTGCTCATTATCCAAGCTCCAAGTCCTCCTTCATTGGGTCTTGCCTCCATGTTCATCTGCAGCATTCTCTCTCTCTCTCTCTCTCTCTCTCACACACACACACATTCATAGAGTAGCAACAGTAGTAGCGGCTAGCTGGACTAGGAAGAAGATGATGCGAGTGGTTAAAACTAGGGGGTAATGAGTTGCAATATATTGGATGGAGAACACACAGAGTACCTTTCAACATCAAATGCCCGTCTCACACACACACAACACAGAGAGAGAGAGAGTAACAGTAGTAGCAGTTACACATCACTAAGAAGAAGATTGGGTGACTGAATAAACAAGAGGTAGTACGTCGCAATATCCGATACATCAGATGGAGAACACACAGAGCAGCTTTTGACATCAAGTGCCCTTCTCTCTCTCTCTCTCGCACAGAGTAATAGCAGCTAGCAGACTAAGAAGAACATGAGGCGACTGGTTAAGCTAGCCAACAGGTAATATGGTGCAACATATAACCAATCAGATGGAGAACACCTTTCGACATCAAATGCCCTTATCTCTCTCTCTCTCTCTCTCTCACTCTCACCAGATGGATAGATAGATAGAGAGTCATTACAGTCGTAGAAGCTAGAAGACTAAGAAGCTGAGGTGACTGATTAAAATAAGAGTTAATATCAACATTTAATACATCAGATGGAGAAGAACGTACAGACACACAGAGACAGAAACAGTAGTAGCATCCAGCAGACCGACCAAGAAGAAGATGGGGTGACTGGTTAAAACAAGTAGAGCACAAACGTAGAATCCAAGAAAAGCTAGAGTTCCTAAACTCACACCACCAGCCCAAGGCTCTGGGAGAGCCTCAGGAACAGGCAGCACAAGTAGATAAGCAACAGGCCAACTCCCACCACCCTCTCCAGCTTCATGTCCTTCCTCGCCAACGTCACCAGGGCCCACAACAATCCCCCATTCGTGAATCCCAAGAACTCAAGCACGGCTGTCCCCACTGGGATCACAAGAGAATCTGGGTGCAGTGCCCGGGCTGACATCACCAGGGACAACCCCAGCCCAGCCACTGTGTTGAAGATCGGCCCTGCGTAGTACCCTGAGATTGCTGCCTGAGCTCCATCTCTTCCCCCACTCATGGCCATTGCCACATATGACATGAGGTCTCCAATGGAGTTGCCCCATGCAAGCACTGTCAGCCCTAGGATTGCAGGGTTCACTGCAAGAATGTAGTCCAAGGATACCAGCAGCCCGACCAACTCCTCGGCTACGATGTAAGTGCACAGAACACTCATCAAGAACCCTCCTGCTAACCAAGGGTACAAGCCCTTCCTTGGTGGACTCTCCCTCATGGTGGAGTGCAGTGCAAGGAGACCTGAAACACCGCCGACCGGGCTTTCATATAGACATATGGTGAAACCATCATGGGATCCTATTCCCCTTCTCTTGGAACTGCACAGGGCTGTCACACAGATGGGTGCTAATGTGGCCGAAGAGACGGCATACATCCCTGACCACCTCTGCTCTGACACATCCGGTATGGTTAGCATCCTTGGAAGATCGAGAGGCATGTCTATGAGGTAAAGCAACAACTTCAAACATGGCGAAGCCATTGCCTGAAGCCAACAGTAGGTTGACGAGTCTTGGCCATCCGTTTCTTCTTCTTCCTTTTCCAGGATCGACGTCGCCAGGTCGTCGTACTTCTGGCGATAGAAATGCGTCACCGACACCACCGAGGCGTATACGAGGTACAGGGAGGCAAAAGCCATCGCACCCCAGATAGTGATCCTCTCCACCTGTAGGATCTCGAGGAGGGACGAGAGCACGACGATGAAGAAGCACACATTACGGACGAAGCTCGACTTGTCGATGCGTACCGACCGGGAAGAAGAGGGAGAACAGAGGTTGATGACGCCGATGACGACACAGGAGACGAAGAACGCGCCACCCAGCACGCTTCTCAGCCCCAGCTCACCGGAGCCGAAGCTGAACGACACGATGCTGGCCAGCACATCAGGCGAGCCATTACCCAGTGACAGTAGCGTTGCACCAGCTACAACAGGAGAGAGGTTCAGAACCCTAGACAAGTCCTCCACCGAGGAGCACAAGTACTGCGACGCTTTGTTGCCCAACAAGTAGAACAGCACGAGAAGCCACAGGGCAAGGAGAGCACAGGCTAATGGAGGATGACTCCCGAAGACGCGGTAGTAGAGGTGGAGATAGTTGACGTAGCCCTGCGACAAGCATGGACTGTAGCCGCCGATGTAAAGGCACTCGGAATGGTTGTCTTTGAGCTCGTGCAGGCCGGCGCAGCCGGGGAGAGCCTGAGTGCTTGTGACATGGACAGGGGTGGTAGGCGAACGGATATGGGACGTGAAGAAGAAGCACAAGGGGAGGAGGAAAGATGTGTTCACCAAGGCTTTGAACTTCTCTGAGACCACAAATGCCATCAACTTGTGCGGCATGTCTGCACAATTAAGAGAAGTTCATTGGAGTTTAAGGAAGATTTAATGAGAGTGGGAAGAAACATGGAATTCTCAGATATTTATAGCCAAAATTTTGTCCTACTGGATCATGTCTGCTGGGGGGGGGGGGGGGAAGGTCTATATCACAGCTAAACGGGAAAACATTACAGTACAAAGGACTGCAACACGTTTTTGCCTCCGCTGTGGACAAAGGTAGGATGTTTCCAGGAAACTGCAGGAGAGCTACCACTCAAAATGCACACAGAAGTTTACATCTAAGGATGAAAGTTGATGTTTCGACAAACTCTCAGTTATGTGGCACATCGAACAGCAGAAGATTGGCCTCTCATGCTCCACTTGGTCCCAGTTTTCTGCATTCACAGACTCAAAGAGGGCCATTCTACCGTCGCCATCGTGAGTAGTTCTTGTGGCAGTGACTGCATGGTTTTGATATTGTATGTGAAAAATGGGAGTGATCAGATGATGCAAATCAGCAAATCATTTAAGAATTAGATTGGACACGCAAGAAACATCTCCCACCATCACCGTTCATTTTAAAATCCCAAAAAACTTCACTGTATATAAACATTTCTTTTTTATTTTGCAATAATAATTAGCTTGTGATTTAAGAAATATGATATATGTTTATATATACACACACTTCCCAATAATATTTTTCCATTTAAACATTTTCAATATTATTTTTACTACTCTCATTGGATGAGGCAAGTTAATAGCATTAATAATTGCAGGAAAAGATAGAGGAATACATAACAAAATTTTACTAAAAATAATAAATTTTCTAATATTTAATTTAACTAAAGATATTATTTTGGGTGCTTCGGTATAAGAAGTGTGATATGATCAAAAAGAAAACTTCAATATTTGCTCGAGGGTTGAGGTGGACTCGGGTGTATGCTCTATGATCAATATGCATGAAGATTAAGATTGAACGAGGTTCGTGACGTTATCTCTTCGATGCTCAACTCAAAAGCCGATAAGGGTGAAATAATTTTAACGAATAGTCATTGGCTTAATTTATCATCGTCTAGTAGGTATATTATTGATTTGTCATATGTTTAACTTTTAATTGTATGAATATTTTCGCTATTGACACATTTTTTTGGTAGACATTATTGACTACTCACCTATACAAATCAATATCCCTAACATCTCCCACCTCTCTTCCACATGATGCCATTGCAAGTAGGTGTAGATCAACATCACAAGTGCCTTGATGTTGCCCATTGGCAATCTTAATGGTGTCTCTCTCTCTCTCTCTCTCTCCAATTAGCCATTGATTCATACACAAGCACCGAAAACTTGGTAATCTTTCACAGGTGTTGTAGATTTGGTAATTTTGATGCCAACCAAGGAGAAGAGACAAAAGGCAACAGTAGAAAAGGGGGATGCTTTTGTGAATGGGGTTCTTTTTCTTGCTTGGAATCTGCCTTCGTCCGTTGCCTTCCATCGGGAGAAAGAAGTAGGAGGGTGTGTGTGCGAGAGAGAGAGGTAAACAGCCCCACCTTTTTGGTGAGGAAGCAAGGGGGATCCGGGAGGATGTCGACGCCGGCGAGGAAGAGGTTGATGCGGGATTTCAAGAGGTTGCAGCAGGATCCGCCGGCGGGGGTCAGTGGCGCGCCGCAGGACAACAACATCTTGCTCTGGAACGCCGTCATCTTCGGGTGAGACGCCCTATCCCTACCTTGATCTCCTTGTTTTCTCGAGTAAAGATTGAATCTTGATGGTGATGTGGTCTTGGTTGACTGCAGCCCTGATGACACTCCGTGGGATGGAGGTTAGTTGATCGATTTGTGCTGTAAATTTTACATCTTTAGCTGTTGTTGCTGTGGGTTTGAGATGGATCTTTAGCTTTTTCGTGGGGTTTTCCTTGTTTTGGTTCATGAATGATATGGGTTCGTTACGTGATTCGATTTTTGAGAGCTAGATATCATTCTTACCTGCAAAATTTACCGAGTTCCTTTGTTAACAAGTCATATTCTATTTCTCTTGTCCTGCCTATTGTTATATGCTCTTTGGGTTAATCAAAACACAGTGTCCTTTTCTTTAGGGCTAATTTTTCGGGCCTTAGTTAATGTGATGTTATCTATACCCATATGCGTCTGCAAAATATGTGACTCCAAAAGAATTCTACTTACATCACATATCTGAAGGACGTTCATATTGTAATAAAAAAAATTGCTCTATTTAAGGGCTCAACAAAATCCTCAATTATGATATGACTGCCTAATTTTGAAAATTAATTTGGGACTGCTAGCTAGTCCACTTGCATATGAATTCTTAAAGTTAGTTTGCATATGCAATGTGCCCGTTATTAACAAGTTAGAGTGCTTTGATTTGCCTACATTAGTTCTCTAAGTTAGAAAGCTGTTGAGTTTGTTGATAACCTTATCTTTTCCGACATTCTAGATGCTTTTCACGAGGAACTTGTTGGTGACTATTTAGTTCCTCAAGCCAAGCTTTCTTATTTTGATGCCATGAATCTTAATTATCATACTTTTGGTGGAAAATCTTTTTCACCTTGTTTGTATATTTATTCTATATCAATTTTATCTCTAATATAATGTTTGCTTGAGCAAGACACTACAACATCAATACACAGTTCATTTCTTGGGAAATCTTAATCATAAATCTAGAGCTTTTAGATTAGTTTTATTGTTATCTAGCAATGCGAAATTCTGGCAAGGATTTTTGGAATTGGAAGTGAAGCTTTCCAACATCTTAGAGAACCTAAATTTGCTTTAGTTTTACAGTAGTCTCGAAATTCAGAGAAAGGATCAGAGGCATACAGCTCACACCAACTTTCGAGGTGGAAGCTGGAATATATGAAGAACAAACCAATGAATGATGTATCAAGAAGAAATAAAGATTCACGAAATTAGTAAAACATGTGGTTGATTTGAAAATGTTCAAAAGGGGCATTCCCTTTTCAACAATGCTGCAAAAGAAAAAAAAGCAAACAATAATTGCTTGTTAAGACTCCAGTATGACAAAATGTGAGACGGGAACTTAGGCCAACCGATTTGGTAGAAAATTCAGATGAAGGAATAAAGTACAGACAATAATCTGTGATGGCTTTGCTCAAAATACAAGTAGAGGACTGCAACTGTGTGGGTGGGTCACTTAAAGCAGCACTGAAAGGGGTAGCTATCACAACATAAATTTATCAAAAAGAAGATGATCAACTTCACAATCTCTTTTTTCTCAACTTCATACCTGAGTTGTCATGTCTCTTACTTTGTTATCCTTTCATTTCAACTCCTCATGTCCTCATATGTCAATTTGGCGATTGCTCAATTTTCTCTTATTTGGTTCTCTGTAACTTTGTAAATTTATGTTGCTTCCCTGTCAAGATAGCTAATTTTCATTTCTAATTTCCTGGTTGTCCTTAATCATCATCGTCAAAGTTACTTTTATTTAAGTTAATCCTGCTGATTAAGGTACATTGTCATCTGTGTAGTTAGGATTTGTAATCCTCCTTATGCAACTGAGGGAACACCTTGTGCCTTTCCTTATCCAGTCGATGTCCAACATCCCCTGGTCTACTTTTGGTTTCTGATATGCAATTGCACAGCCCAAAGATGGTGATATTGACAGTCACCCAAACCCATAAATAGTTTCATCTTGTTTTGTAGGTCAAAGACAATTGTCTTTGCTCCTTGCTTGTTCCAGCAAGAACAATTCTTTCTTAATTAAAAGAATATCTCTAGGGCTTCTGCTCAGATTCAGATAGGTGAAATTTTTAAGGAACCAAATAATCAATAAAAGCAAGTTGTTAACTTGTATCGAAGGATGAAATAATAGCACATAAGTATATTACCCTTGTAGGTGTTTATGAATTCCTTGATGGCTCCAAATTGCTCATTATATTTATCCCTTTTAAAAACTGTAGCTCTTTAAGCCTAACCCTTTAGCTGCCTACCCATTCATGCTTTTCTTTGGTTCGTATGCCGTTGCTTTCATTTGTAGCATTTAATCTGACAATTTACACTCCTATAGTTGAATTCATCATTAAATTTTATTGCAGAAGCAAAAGCTATTATTCTTGGAATCTTTTAATTGGTATATAATCTTGTCTTTCAACTTATAGCAGTAATAATCTGCTTGCTCTCCAGCATAACCATGGTTGTTCTCGTCCCTGCTTAGCTATGAATGATGATCATGGAACAGTAGCAACAACTGAGCTACAAGATACACAACGATAACCCATTTTGCATGGCATACCATGTTGCCCAGCACTGGATACAATTGTTACTGTAGATGAGGCCCTATAGCAATAAGGTAGAGTCTGGTACCAAGATGGAACAGCATATGATTATTGTAACTTTAAATTAACTTTCTGGTCCTACAACAATGATTTTGTTTAAGGACCACTCCCTTGAATTTTGAAGTGTTAAGAACCTTTAACCACTTTATAGTTCCTTTTCTGGTGCCATGTTTTTTGTGTCGCTCTTTAGGTCAACTTCAGTGCTTACTCCCTGAGGAATTAAAGCCTCAAATTTTTAAGACTGTTTCAAGTACCCTTCTTCTGAACAAACACTCTTTTAATATGAGAGTAACTGAAAACTCTAAAGGCTTCCTGCATGTTTGCTAGCATTGTAGCCTATGGAAATGGTGACTGGGATACATCTAGTATGGACAGCTTTGTTGATTTCCATTTAGAATATCTAAATTTAGGTCTGCTGGCATATGTGAAGGAATGTTATGAAGTATTCACGTAGCATTTCTTTGTGATTGCTTGCAACAAATTTCTGCTTCATACATCAAAATTTTCATGTTCATTCTATCTATATTGCAGGGACATTTAAACTGACTCTGCAGTTCACTGAGGATTACCCGAATAAGCCCCCAACTGTGCGGTTTGTCTCACGAATGTTTCATCCAAACAGTAAGTTTTGCTTCTGACAAGGATGTTCACTGTTTTTTACTGTTAATTGGCATGTTTTCCCATGAAGCTTCTATTGGTTTAAACTGGCACATGAGTCAACTTTTAATAGCAAGAGAGTACCAATACTCAGATGGTTCAATACTTCTGCCTGCTATTGTTCATATTAGTAGGTTGTCTAAGAGAAGAGACTCACTGTAACAATAATGCCATGGTATGGATCAGTTTATGCAGATGGAAGCATTTGCCTGGATATTTTACAGAATCAATGGAGTCCAATCTATGATGTTGCTGCAATATTGACTTCTATTCAGGTTAGTGTTTTGGTATATTGCCACATTTCAAAAGCAATGATATGTGCAGCTTTTGAATATCAGAACTTCTACTATATGGTACTTGTAGTGGGCTTCAACAAAGAAGGTTTAGCAAATAGATGCTGATTTTCAGAATCAAAATTTATAGGCTTTAACAGAATTTCTGTATAACTACAACAGTAGATGATGTGAGTGAAAAAGAAAGTATGGCCACTTTGTATTATAAATTGGTTTGTGCATTAAATAATCTTCTTGTTTAATATCAACGTGTAATATGCATATATTAGTTGGTGGTATGGCAAATAAAAATGGTTCACAAAGCAATGTAAAATAAATTTGAAGTTTGAAGAGACAGAATTCTCTGGTGATTCAATCCTTCCTATTCTTGTTAAGCTGTATTTTGAACATCAAAAGCTGCTATATAATTTTCCAAGTTTATGGCCTATGAAGTTATTTCTTTAGGCCTTCGTCAGATAAGGACCTAAAATTTTAAGCGATAATGATCTTGTCGTTGCACGACAACATGAAATTAGTAATTTTAATTCTTCTTGTCTTGATCATGCGTATCACTCTTGATTCATGACCACAACTTGACAGTAGCACCGTTTGTATACCATGTCTAATGTTCAAGGAACTTTGTGAGCTTGCAAATTCATAGAATCTAGCATTAGTTAAATCTTATTCTGCATGACTGCACATTTATTGGTCAAATTTCACGCTGTTGCTATTGGGTTCCGTGGTTTTGGCCTCTAGAATATTCTTGAGGAAACAAATTACTATGCTAGCATTTCTCGGGCACATGTATGAATAGAGTGAAAGTAATAGATAAGATAGAAATCCTTGTAGTCATTTCACAATGCACCTGATAAGTCCAGAGGTGTCTCTTCCATATTTAGTTGTGAAACAGGGTCGGTTGAATTTCTGGAATTGGTCAATGCTCTGAGTGCCACATTACATTATTTCATCTATATCGTACCTAATAAGATACTGTCTTCTTAGATATCTTTATGATCATTAGCACCATATTACGGATGTTTTGGGTTTAATCATCTATCATTGATTAATATGATTTCTTAGATGCCATTTGGAGTACTACTCCTGGAATACATGTGATAAGACCCTAAAGTTTTATCGTAAAAAGAAGAAGAGAAGGGGATGATCACTTCGAGGGGATCGGCCTCCTTGATCGCTTCGAGGGGATCGGCCCTCCTTGATCGCTTCGAGGGGATCGACCTCCAAGGGTTTGTCAAAAGACAAAATAGTATTTTTCATAGATAAGCGAAAAGAAGCAGTTACATCTCTATTTATAGAGTTTCGACTTTAGCTAAACTAAACAGACTTAATAAATATGCAGAAAATAAAAGGAAAGCACAGAAAATAAAAGGAAAAATAAAAGGATCCTAACAATCCCGCCTCCTTCAATTCAACCTTGTCCTCAAGGCTGAGCAGCATCAAATTCTGGAAACTTCTCCTTTAGCATGTTGTAGGACTCCCAAGTGGCATCTTCCTTTAGTAAGTTGGCCCATTGCACCAGTACTTCAGTTACAGGATGTCTGCGGTACATGACAACTCGTCGATCAAGTATGACTTGTGGTTGAGCTTGAACTTCCCCAGTAGTAGAAGTGTCTGGCAAGTGGCACTGCACTATTGCATCGTCACCCAATTTCCTTTTAAGGCATGCAACATGAAAGACTGGATGTAGTTTAGAGCTAGCAGGCAAATCCAAGCGGTAGGCCACTGGTCCAATGCGTTCTAATACCTTATAAGGCCCAAAAAATCGAGATAGCTTCATGGAAGATCGGACCTTTATGGAAGTTTGCTTGTAGGGTTGAAGACGAAGGAAAACCCAATCACCTACAGTAAATTCTCGTTCACTTCGGTGTTTATCATCTTGTTGTTTCATTCTTGCTTGTGCGGCTGTGAGGTTATCCTTTAAAAGCTGAATAATCTTATTTCTATCCATCAATTCCTTGTCCACTTGATCAACTTTAGAAGAACCAGGTACATACTTTGTAATTGTAGGTGGGGGTTGGCCATAAACTGCTTCAAATGGAGTCATTTTAATAGAAGAATGGTAAGAGGTATTATACCACCACTCTGCCCAGGGAAGCCATTTGACCCATTCCTTCAGTTTGCCGCTAGTAAAACATCGGAGGTAATTTTCTAGGCACCTGTTTACCACTTCAGTTTGCCCATCTGTTTGTGGATGATAAGTAGTGCTCATATTTAGCTGAGTACCTTGTAAACGAAAAAGTTCTGTTCAGAAGGAGCTAGTAAAAATCTTGTCTCTGTCACTAACAATTGAACGGGGACTCCCATGCAATTTAGCTATGTTTTCCACAAAAGTACGAGCAACACTTGCAGCAGTATAAGGATGTCGTAAAGCACAGAAATGAGCATACTTTGTAAGTCTATCCACGACTACAAGTATAGTACTCTTTCCTTGAGATGATGGGAGACTATCAATGAAATCCATAGATATGTCGGTCCAAGTAGCATTAGGAATAGGGAGGGGCTGTAGTAAGCCTGGGGTGGCTACTGTCTCACTTTTGTGACGTTGGCAAACATCACATTCAGTAACAAATTCCTTGATAAAATTTTTCATACCTTTCCAGTAAAAAAGTTGTCGAACTCGCTTATAAGTGCGGAGAAATCCCGAGTGACCAGCAATTGGTGATGAATGGAACTCCTTCAAAATTGTTGCTCGACAAGAAGAATGTGGGGCAACCACTATTCAGCCTTTATAGCGCAAGTCTACCGAATCCCAACTATAATTTGAGACAGAACCTGGGGCTTCTTCTAATTTTTTAATGATGTTTTGGATCTCAGGATTATTTGACCATTCCTTTCTGATAACTTCCAAAGTCTCGCAAATAGAAATAGAAATAGCTACTAGTTCAGCTTGTTCTGGAAGGCGTGAGAGGGCATCGGTTACTAAATTCTCACTCCCCTTTTTATAAATGATCTCATAATCGAATCCCAGTAGCTTTGTGACCCATTTCTGTTGCCCTGGAGAAGAAATCTTTTGCTCTAGAAAATATTTGAGGCTTTTGTGATCAGTGCGTATTTGAAACCGTCGACCAATTAGGTAGGGTCTCCACTTTATGACTGCATGTATTATAGCTAGCATCTCCTTGTCATAAATAGATAAACTCAAATGGGAAGGGGAAAGAGCCTTACTAGCATAAGCGATAGGCCGACCTTCCTGCATTAACACAGCCCCTATTCCAGCTCCAGAAGCATCAGATTCAATCACAAACATCTTGTTAAAATCGGGTAAAGCCAGCACGGGTGTAGTAGACATTGCAGTTTTCAAGAATTGAAATGCCTGAGTTGCCTCTTCTGACCATCTGAATGCATTTTTTTTTAGAAGTGACGTCAAGGTGGCATTAATTTTGCCATAATTCTTCACAAACTTTCGATAATAGCCGGTTAATCCCAAGAACCCCCTTAAAGCTTTAATTGGCTTTGGAATTGGTCAGTCTGTCATCACTTGGATTTTTGAAGGATCAACTGCAACACCCTTTTGAGATATGATATGGCCGAGGTACTCAACCTCAGGTTGCCCAAAACTGCACTTGGATTTCTTGACAAAAAGACCATGCTCATGAAGAATATTAAAGACAGTTCGTAAATGTAATAAATGACTTTCTAAGGAATGACTGTATATTAAAATATCATCAAAGAAAACCAAAACAAACTTAAGGAGATGAGCCCGAAATATATCATTCATTAAACTCTGGAAGGTAGAGGGCGTATTGGTTAACCCAAAAGGCATTACTAGAAACTCATAATGGCCATTATGTGTCCTGAAGGCAGTTTTCTGAACATCCTCTTCATGTACTCTGATTTGATGATAGCCTGATCGTAGGTCCAATTTAGTGAAGACCTGAGCTTCTCCTAATTCGTCCAATAGTTCATCCACTACTGGAATAGGATATTTATCTTTCACTGTAATGTTGTTATCTTTCACTGCGACCCGGGGGGGCACGGTGACAGAGAAGTTAGGGCAGCGTCGCCGAGAGTCTCAACGACGAAGGGGTGGTCCGTTGGCAGGGAGACGACGCCAGCGATCCTTCTCGCTCGAGCGAGACGGGAAAGCGAGGATGAGAGGTCGCCGGCTGGGGGGCAGCGGTGGCGTTGGTCGATCGGTTGGGACGCAGCGCCAGCGGTGGAAAGGAGGCAGCGAGGAAGGGCGCGGCCTGTCGGAGAGCAGGGGCGGCGATGGGCTGGCCGCAAGTAGAGGAAGCAGAGATGCGTGGCTGCGGCTGCTTTCTCTCTTCCTTTCCTTCTATTTTTTTTTTTTTTAGTTACGTTGCAGCGGGAACGTGCCAAGGATCGCTGCTCTTTTACCAATTGATAAGACCCTAAAGTCTTATCGTAAAAAGAAGAAGAGAAGGGGATGATCACTTCGAGGGGATCGGCCTCCTTGATCGCTTCGAGGGGATCAGCCCTCCTTGATCGCTTCGAGGGGATCGGTCTCCAAGGGTTTGTCAAAAGACAAAATAGTATTTTTCATAGATAAGCGAAAAGAAGCAGTTACATCTCTATTTATAGAGTTTCGACTTTAGCTAAACTAAACAGACTTAATAAATATGCAGAAAAAAAAAACACAAAATAAAAGAAAAAATAAAAGGATCCTAACAACATGAAAGATAAGTATTCAGAAGTTGGCTTTCTGACTAAAATGTTCAAAATAAGGTTCTAAGAACATCAGAAGAATATACTGTACATGGATCCTCACATTGGCTGAATTCAGTTACTCTAGCTGATTTAGAAATCAGAAAAACTTACTTTCCTTTCATTCTTGTCACATAAGTTTTAGTATCATGGACAAGTTAGGGCAGACTTACATCTTTGTTATGCAGAGACTTTTAATGTTAACCAGACGATATTGACGTCTCATAATTGTTCTTCTCACAGTCGCTCCTCTGCGACCCGAACCCAAACTCTCCTGCGAATTCTGAGGCTGCTCGTATGTTCAGCGAGAACAAGCGTGAATACAATCGGAGAGTTCGTGAGATAGTGGAGCAAAGCTGGACTGCCGACTGAAGGCTAACATTGCGTGGCAAATTCTCCGTTCCTCATACGTGAGGATATCCGTATGTGAGGATGTTGGTATGCTCGTGTTGAAAACCTTTATGCCTCTTGATACTATTGTTCTTTTGTGAAACCTTCTATACTGTGGACACTGTACTTTCACCAATATATATATATATATATATGTTATATCCGATCATTTTCTAGGTAATAAATCTTATTATGCTGGTGGTATGATATTATTTGTGAGTATTAGATCGATATGGAGTTTAAGATAATAGCTCTCCGAGTTGCCTGATATTTGTAAGCCATGATGCAGGTGATGCCTTCATAATAACTATGGATTTTATAGGAATAGTTGTGAGTAGTAGTCATTCTATATACACATTTACCATCTTACCTTTCCTAAACACTATTTCTTATGCTTCATATGTGTTCAGGAAGGCAGCTAATGGAGCTCAAAGTGGTAATGCAATCACATACCGTCTTCAAAGAATGGGTTCTTCTTCAAATATTATTTTAGATTATCATGTCAGCTAATTTAGTTAGTAAAAATTTTAATGTTTATCATAAGATCATCAATTTATCATATCATAATTTTATTTTTTAAAATATAATATAATATTTATATAAAAAAATATAAATACTATTATATTGCAAGAGAATGAAAGTAAATGTTAAGATAATGAGACAGTAATGCATAAGATTATTTTCTCAATATTCTTGCAATAAAAATATTTAATTATTTTTGAAAAAAAAATATCTTTAATATAAATAAATGAAAGCATTTACCAATTACCACTCTTTACTGCTCAACGCCTAAATGACGTTCACCGCACGATTCTATATGAAGTATCGTATCATTCACCGCCCTATCGTTCCCTTTCCACAAAGCGGTTTCCTCGGCCCCCGTCTCCTCCAATTTCCGTACCCACCTACGCGGCGACGCATCGCCAATCGATTCTCCGAGGATTCGTCTCGAGGAACGCGAGACGATCTCTCGAGTTCAGTTGTCGGGTAATCCCCGTTCTTTCTCTTTTGTTTCCGATCTCGACCTAGGTTTTTGCTCAATACGGATCCAGTGGACCTGTTCGTCTTTCGTGCGTTGGACTCTTCGGATCTGCTGATTCTAGTACGATCTGTTCCTTTGATCGGCCACTGGGTGCTTCACTTGTACGTTTCATCTAATTATTGTTTACGGTAGTAGATCTAGGGTTTATTGATTGATGCAAGAAGTGCAGCGGAATTTAGTAGATCTACATGGATTTGGTGGTAGGGATGAGCGGAAGAGTGAGGTGTCTTGAAAGAGCGAAAATTAGGGTGATGACTTGGTTGTCGATGCCTTGGTGTTTCGTTGAGTACTACTGTATCTTGGTATCTGGATGGACAAGAATTAAGTAAAGATATCGTCAAGTCTTCCTCATGCAATTGCCTGAGACCTTGTTCTTTTGCTGTATGACTTTATTGTGGCTCTGATATATTTACATCCATCTTAACTTACTGGTAATTTGGTGTAGGAAGGTGTCTCCGTCATGAAATTTAATTTGTCACTTACATTCCTTTTGGAATGTCTCTGATGCATGCCACTAGAAGATAGAATTTTAGAATAGCCATCTTGATTTTCTCCGAAGACAAGTTTTTGTATCTTCACGGTAGATGCAGTTTTTTTTTAAATTTTATTCTTTCCCCCTCTCTGTGATTGTTTATGTTCTAAATATAAGTTTGATTTTCTGTGTGATCAACATGTTAGTTTATTTGCATAGCAGCATTCTTTTTAATGCATTTGGAACTAATTATATAACAACTAGATGGTATTGTCATTTGCATCAAAAATTTAGTTTGTGGCCATTTTTTGTATACATTCTTATTTTTTGTTCTACAAGATTGTTAGCTTAAAGATTAATTTGCACAAGAAAGCTATAAACTTGGATATTTTGTAGATAGGGATAGCCCTTTAGGACTTTGAGTCTTGAGATGATATACCCAGGAAATTGTCTTACTAATTGACCTTGTCCTGAAAATAACTCCTCACTTGTGAAACTTCCATTTTTTTATTTTTTTCAAAAATCATCAAGAAAAAACAAAAGTCTAATGCTGGTCATATGTCTTTCTCGATCTGTATTTGATGTATGTATTCTTCAGTATCCAATTACTTTTTCATTCACTTTTACAATTTTCTTTTCTTGTGTACTGTTCCTTTTGCTTATCTTGATGATATTACTTGATATGGGCATAGCATCAGATGTTGCTTGATTGTACAATATTTTACAAATATTGGATACTTGAACCCTTTCAAACATTTTCATACTTTTCGTATTATAAAAGAATAAGTTTTGTACCGATTTCTTACTTTAGTGTTTCATAGCATAAGGTTCATTAGTACTGCTGATGAATATTAAACATGTTAAATATGTAGGCACCTGTGATAGGATGATTGCTATTCGGAAAGGCAATGTGTGGGTATAAGTAGCCTATACTTGCCAAAATGAATTCTTTCTTAAATTAATCTGCATTGGTTGCAGATGCCCTTTTTGATATATTCCACAATATATTTTGGCTGCTATAAATCTATATTCTGGATTTTAGTCATAACAATTTTGAAATCCTTCGGAGTTGAACCATTAATTTCAAGATGTTCTGTTGATCATGAAATTCTTTACTCCAATCTTTCTTTTTTGGAATTTCTCATCAGTGATCTTGGTTATTGTGAGTCCCTTGGTGGTATCTGTTGTTTTACTTGTCAGAAAGTTTGGCTTGGAGACATTAATAAATACTTTTTTAAGCAGTTAAATAGCTAAAACATAAACTTTCTGTTCTTCTTGTTTCTGACTGTGGCTTTCTATGCGATATTGTTTTCTAGTGCCTAATTATTGTTTTTTTAATTCTTATCGCTCCCTTTTTATGCCCAGGTAACTTCTGAAGGTTATTTTGATTAAAATTCTTCATCAGTTCCTATTCGTGTGGGTTAAGATGGTAAAGTTGACGATGATAGCACGTGTTACCGATGGCCTACCTTTAGCAGAAGGATTGGATGATGGTCGTGACCAGAAAGATGCTGACTTCTATAAGCAGCAAGCAAAGCTTTTATTTAAAAGTCTCTCAAAGGGTCACTATGAGGCTTCTAGAATGTCAATCGAGACTGGTCCATACTTTTTCCAGTATCCTATGTCTGGTTGTTTTTCTTGAAAGTGATTCGGTACTTTGGCATGTAGTTCTTGTTAACCAAGCTTACATTGCATGGGAATGATGATAATGAAAAATGTGGTCAACAAATCAAATATTTCAGGTTATCCAATTTTGACATCAACATGAAAGGTTTTTTAGCTTTTCCATCTTGAAAATTCTTTTGTAGGACTGACATAATCCAGTAGAAGGTGGCTGTTTTCTTTCTTGAGAGATAATTTCCTTCAGAACTGATTTATGTACTTAAGTTCTTTGTGCAACTCTTATTTAATGAAGATTTAGCCAAACCCCAAATATTTGGGACATTATGGCTTCTAGTTATTGTTGTTGTATCCTGTGACAGAAATTTTGCTGTCATTTGAATATACAACATATTCAATTGATCTGGCCCCTTTAATTATTGAAACCAAATTTGCTTTACCACTTTCATTGTATTGTAACGATCAGGACTTCTGAAGATTTTTTTAACGAATAATTTTCTGCTGTCAATTGATAATACATCATATTCAATTGATCTGATCCCTTTAATTTTTGAAACCAAAAGAGCTTTTCCACTATCATTGTAGGTATCACAACTTTTAAAGAATAATTTTCTGCAGTTCTCCATGGTAATGAAGGTAGTTTGATTTTGTTGAACTAATAATTGATTCTTTTCTGTTTTTATAAGATAGTTATATTCTTGTTGCACTTTGAAGTGTGGTACTTTTTGCTTTATTTCTCCTTGACTCAGCTGCTTAGCTATATTATTGAGGGCCGCGTTTGTTACTTGACAATGTGTGATCGATCTTATCCAAAGAAGCTTGCTTTCCAATACTTGGAGGACCTCAAGAATGAGTTTGAGAGGGTCAATGGAGGTCAAATTGAAACTGCTGCAAGACCATATGCTTTTATCAAATTTGGTACGTTTTCTTATGTAACTGTAGTTTGTCCTCTGTAATTTGTTAATTGTATTTAAATTCTGATGTTTTGTTGCTTTGTCTTTTGTGCTTATGTAGATACTTTTATACAGAAAACCAAGAAACTTTATTTGGATACCCACACTCAACGTAATATTGCAAAGCTTAATGATGAACTTTATGAAGTCCACCAAATAATGACTCGCAATGTTCAGGAGGTTCTTGGTGTTGGTGAAAAGTTAGACCGTAAGTTAACCTTACTCTTTTTTGCCTATGATATATATTAGTACTTAGTGGCAAATGGAGATGTTGTACTAAAAATTACTGATTCCTATGCTGTTGTGCTAGCATTTTGCAAAAGGTTTATTAGAAGATTGAAAAATCAACTTTGCATCAACTTTAAACCTATCTGTGAACTTTTAAACTGCTCTTCGTAATCTAACCTTAAGAAATGAACCATCAAAATCTTTCCCCAACTTTGTTTTCATTTTGTGCAATTAGAATAATCTTTGATTAGTTTTTCATTAAATAAAAAAGAAAAATAGGATATTTTCTCCTGAGTAGGTCTGTGTCAAATTACATATAAGCATTCTTTTTCCTGTTCCAAGTACACATGAAGTACCCATTTTTAGGTTCAATGACTGAGACTCTGGTTTTGCAGAAGAGGGTGCAAATCCTGGGCTGAATAGTGACTGTTGGTTAAGCATGAACTTTTGTTTGAACAAGCAGATCAAGGTTTCTGTTTTTGTAGGAAGATAGAATGAAATTTGAGTGTATATACAAACCATGATTCCATAACTCATTTTAGCTGCACAAGTTATTATATTCTAAAGCCGAAATTAGTCAAGGATTAAGAATGAAGATGATCTTAGCATGAGAATGATATTTCCTCAATCATTGTGTACATTGTCTATTGTTTTATTTTGGAAACATAGGGTAAGCACAATGCTTGTACAGAATGATGTACTTTCACTAGTTGCTTTTTAAATGGGCATTCACCATCATGAGTATTTTATTGTCAATCAATAACATTTAAACACATTCATGGCCTTCTGTTTTTACTGGTTCATCACAATGTTTTTTTATAATAATGAGATGTATTTTGGAAATTCATTTTGCAAAAAAGAGTAATATATACTTCAAAATTTTTTAGGCAACTTGTTATGTAGAAGGAATTATCTTAAACGGTACTTGTTATGTACTTCCTGATATTTTTGATGTTAACTTGGCAGAGGTCAGTGAATTGTCAAGCAGGTTGACATCTGAGTCTCGAATCTATGCTGACAAGGCAAAAGATTTAAATCGGCAGGTAAGCATGTAGTCAGATATTTTGGCTAGTTTTGTTTTGTATTCCATTTGTTCATGTAGATACATTTGGAATTTTTTGCAAGTTTTAGCTAAGTGCCTCATGTCTAGAAACTTGTCTTGTCTCATTAATTAGAATAGATACCTTCTGATAATTTCATTTCTAAACATCATGGTCAACCTTTATGAGGCCGTTGCACTGCAAAACTGCTTTAGCAGAATATTATATATTGCCTGCTAAGCTCGACTTCTCCAAATTGATACTGAATCAGACATAGTCTGGCAATATGGGCAAAACAAGTGTATCTAAATTGCAATATTACAAAAGGTATAATCCCATCAGTGCTAATGTGTGTCCTGAGGCCTTTGCATATGCAATTACATAACCAAAAAAAAAAGAACATAACCACATTTTATAAGACCTTTGGCCTGTATATGATATGTTTCTTAATTTTTATGCATGCATTTTTAAATGCTTGGGTTGTATTGCTGCCACTGGATTAGAATGAACATTGTCTTACCCACACAGTGAGTTAAGTGGGTTCAGTTGGGAATACAGTGTTGTTCAATCACGCAGGATTTTGAATTCAGTTTGGCCTTTATTATACCATATGACCCAATCTCATTATTCCTAGGATGTAGTGACTGTGTCTGAGACATGGTGACATGAGCCGTGTGAGGGTATTCTGCCACACCCTTTTTTATTGTGCAAGAGCAGACAATCGACTCCATTAAGATCTCTATCACCTCATTTGACCAAGCTGATAGCTGACAGCTGTATTAATAAAGAAGTGTGTGATCCTAGCAGATAAAAAGAATCTAGGGCTGTTATTCTAATATACTTAAGTCATATAGGATTTAAAATAAAACAAAGAAGAAAAATGACATGAGGAATGAGAGGTGACGGAAAGTTTAGGCACAGGTCCAACCAGCCTGAAAGCAATTGTAACTTGTAAATCTAAGTACTTGAATATTAGATGGGGATTCCCAGTTATAAATTACAATAGATCACTTGGTTAACGGCTAATATCTCGGGCTCACATGGTTTAAGGTCCATTATATGTAAGTTATTGGATTAGTAGGTCTATTGAGGTGGTGGCCTGTGGAAATGATTATTCCGTACGTTTGTTCCTAAAAATGTGACTGGGCATTGTATTTGCAATGCTAGATTGTAATGTTTTCTTCAATCATATTTTGAGCGAAGATACCTGGAGCCCAAACAACATGTGGTGGTTTATTTGAGACCTTTTACCACACACATCTATCAACAGTAGTTGCATTGGTGAACAACGAAAGCTGAGAGATGTCCCCAAGCCGTAGCAAAATCTACATGTGCATGAAACATAAATCTATACATTTGTTTCATACATATAAATACATGTATTTCAAATATATGGATTATATGCACGAAACAGTAAGTGGTAGAAGTTGCACCCCTTGAACTGATACTGTCAGAGACTTTATTGATAATGGGCACATGTGATGTCAACTGAAGAATGAAGAGGGAGGCTGCTGGTGAGGCTTTGACAAATATGAATTCCTCTCGGGCAATGTTGTGGTTGTAATCTGTACCTGATTCTATGATTTGTCACATTATACCCACTGAATCTGTATCCTACTCATTTGCAGGCTTTGATTCGAAAATGGGCGCCTGTTGCCATTGTGCTTGGAGTAGTCATGCTTCTCTTTTGGGTCAGAAAGAAGATATGGTGAATCAGCGGATCGAACAGTCATATTCTCTCTTCATTATGTTGTCAGGTGTGTGGAATCGGCCTTGTAGATATCCAGCTCGGCCACAAGACGTCAAAACGAGCCTCCTCTGGCCTTACAACCACAGCTGGGATGCACTCGTTTTCTTATCATAAGAATATATATGAGCTACAAGAATCCCTAAGACTTCAACCCAACGTTTCCCGGCTATGCGATATTGGGACTGTTGAGCCTGAACGTTACAGCATTATTATTACTTCATTCATTTTTTTCGGACATTGCACAAAATCTTAATGTTCCATTAGCTGATTCATGAACTAGTTTTGAAAAAAGCATCTGACGTCGCACTTGTTTTAGCTTGAGAATAAAATATCATCCTTAGAACTCTCTTTTCCATCAATTTCTGTCACATCAGATAAGAGTTCCATCCTGATTAAATCCAAAATATAATATTCAATCGTGTACGCGGTATATGATTATTTTATATAATCATGTTAAAAGATTGGCTAAGATAAATTGTCATCATGCGCACATGACACCTGATCAAATTATGATCTATGTTTGGATCGGACGGAGAACGATCTGTTCAACCGACAACCGTGTTCTGAACTCGGGAGAAGTAATTGGCCTCACAGGCCTCGACAATAATAGTTTTATTTCAGGCATTGTAGTCTTTTAACTCTACATGACGTGCAATAATAGTATGGTGATGAAACCATGTAGCGAAGACTTAGCTGGTCTCGGTCTTTGTGAATTTGTATTTCAAGTACAATCCAAGAACAAACAGCACCAGGAAAGCGACAGCCACGTTCATCAGCAATGTCTTCCTTGCTTGACTCAGCCCCATGTAGATGCTACTCAAGCCGCCGCTTTGATCACCGCGATTGTCGGCGGTCATCTTCTTTGGGCTTGCCGGCTGCGCCGCTTTCTTTTCATCGACCGATTTATTATCCTCAATTTCCTGTTTGTTAGCAGCCTTCTCCTTGGACTGCGGCTCCCTTGCATCTGCCGGTTGAGGCAGAGCTCCATTTCCTCTGACGACCATCTTCGGGATATGCACTTGAAGCATCTCATCGTCAAACTTGGCTCGGACATCATTCACTTTGCAGTTATCTGGCAACTGGAAGTCCTTCCAGAACCGGCTCCACTGCTTGCCATCCAGCGGCCGCTCGCCGCTGGTCCTCAGCGTGCCATGGCTGTCTATCTGCACCCTCACTTGGTCGCTCTTGAATCCTGCAACATCAACACCAAGCTAAAGACTAAGAAACCAAGTGCACACTCATTGTGCTGAATGAGGAGGAAAGCTTGCCAGGGAGATGAATGAGAATGTCGTCGGAGGTTCCTCCTCGAACCCAGTCGAAGACGGGATTCAAATCCGTGTAGGAGCGGTCAGCAGGTGCTGTCTGTGGCTTGGCGTCCATTTCCTGCCCTCTCGGTTTGCAGGGCTGCTGTGAATGAGTTGGATGAGTGCAGATGGAAGACATGGCTACCTCCTTTATAGAGCTGTTGCTTGGGTTGGTTAACAAGGGAGGATTGGCTTAACAGGTGAGGGATTCCCTTCTGGCCTCCATGGGTGGGCAAAAGGATGCCTTCTTTAGCTCACACTCTTCTTTTCTTGTTTGGCTTACCTGACATAATACTTTACTTCTTGTGAGAATGTAGGCATTCTTGTTCAACTGATCAGTAGGCTTTAAACAAATCATAGATCTTTTGGATATGTAATCCTCAGAACATCCTTCAACTTTCAATGTGAGATTAATCAGGATATAATACCTGCATAAATTAGAAATGGTTGTATCCAACTAGATCTAATCCAATAATCCAATTGATGAGCTGAAGAGTCCATCATCATCTGGTTGGGTCAAGAACCACATCTCTAGTAGGCCAGTTTGAATGGATCCAGGTTTAGCTTTGAATCACTATTTCCAAGACATGCATCATATTCTCTACAATTTTTTTGCATTTTACTTCTCATTATATTTTGGTTTTTACACATTCATCCCTGTAAAATGCTACTTTGCAAATATGTCATCTACAAGGGAAGTCATGAAATGTGTATTTTATTTTTTTTCCTGGACTATATTGATTGCATATACTTAGCTTTGGTGTCTGGGAATTCATCTATATAAAGGTTTAATTTTTCCTAATAGCAATATATGGATGCTTTCTAATGTCTGGAGGAGTGCATAGAACATTTTAAACTTAATCAACAAGAAATATGGTATTTCTTTTGCATTATTCAAGAGAAAGTAGGCACTTAAAACAAGAGGGAAATAGGATTGGAGGTTTCCATGTCAAAACAAGCTTTTAGGTGGAATGATAGTGACCAAAAAAGAGAGAGATTCCCTACAATGCAATTGGTCACATTTGATGGCAATGAATGTGACATTAGATTTGGGACAAGATTAATCACTGTCTCCATCTTTTGCATGTGTGCTCTTCTTAGATTGATAGCTTTTAAATTGTGGCTCTCTCTTCCTCTATATAGCACTTGCTTGTTTGTAGCTTCTTTTTCTACTACTTGTAGGCCTGCACCACTTTGCCCATGGCAGAAGGTTACCATGAGATCCCAAAGCAAAACGATACTTAGCGTTTTGAGCCCACCAAAAGAAGAGCACAATTATCCTTAGTAGACAACCTTAGCAGAAGGTTTAATGGAGGCAAGCATATATATATATATAAATGGCTTCCATCTTTATGCATGCATTGATCCTAACCATGGCGCCTCGTTCTCGCTCCTACGAAGATTACGAGCCGGCCTTTAAGTGGGTTCGGGGAGAATCCCTCGACACTCTTTTCATTGTTCTTCCTGGCAAGTAGTAGTCCATTCTCATCTTCGACCTTGATCGGTTTCATCATCTTCGTAGAGCTGCAAAGATTTTTGTAGGTTTGAGCTCTTTGTTCTCTTTCCTCCGTCTGTGTGTGTCACCATGAGAAAGAGATGTGGAGGATAGTAGTTTTTGTATGAGAGAGAAAGAAAGAGTCCATCAATCACATATTTCAATTTTTTATTTTATTTTTATTTTTTTAAATGATCCTCTAATTAGCTATTTATTAAGCTATCCGAAGGGATAAACATTTGATCATTTATTTATTTTCTTTATTTATTTTTCTTCCCGGTTTGGTATCGAACCGATACAACGTAATTCCGATTCCTAAAATCAAGAATCAAAATCGAACCATGATAAAGAGTTGTTTAAGAATTTATCGAAGTTTAGAGAGAGAGAGAAAAGGGATTAGAGCTATATCAGCTACCATTTCATGAACACACAAAAAAAAAGAAAGCAAAGGCAGTCACTTTGGATCGTAAGGAGGGAAATGTAGTTGAGAGATTGAGCTCATATTGTTGTCTCGGCGGTGTGTTGATTTCCCTTTTTCTATCGATGAATGAGACAAGATGGATCTGTTTGTACTGACTGATCATTAATGTCGAATCTTAGAATGAGACAAAATCTATTAATCTATATATTTCGAAGACTCTCCTCTCTCCTATGGCGGAGGAAGTCATTCTAAATGCTTAAGCAAGTCATTCTTGACACAGGTTTCAAGAAGAACCACATCAAGGTGCAAGTCGAGGGTAACGGCTTCTTGACGGTGGCCGGAGAACGACCGCTCGAAGGCAAGCGATGGCTCCGGTTCTGGCAGGAGTTCGAAATGCCGGACAACTGTGACGTCGACTCTGTCCGGGTCAAGTTCCAGGGCGAGAAGCTTTACGTCCGCCTCCCGAAACTGAGCACTCCAGCCGACGACGACGATGACGACGTTCAAACTCCGCCCAAGGTGGCGGCGATGGAATCACCACCAGGCAGCGGCCGACACGACACGCCGAGGCCGAATGAAGGCAGCGTGGTTGACGCAAGAGAAGAGAAGGAGGAGGAGGAGGAGGAGAAGAAGCAGCTCAACGGAGAGACTGGATATGGATCAGATGGCATGGGGTTGAGCGAGACCAGCAAGATCACACTGCTGGTGAACGTGGGTGTGGCCGCCCTGTTCTTTTTCTTGCACTGTATTTGGATTATAGATTGATGAAGGCACTTTGATGGCTAATTTATCGAACAATAATCACAAGGATTCTTGAAACTTATTAGTGTAAGATTATGATGCATGAAATAAGAACAGCAATGCTAACATTTTCTTTTATTTATACTAATGATTCGATATCGTTGTTTTTCTATATCGACTCTGATACCTCGACACGATTAACACAAAACGCCACCGGACTAGCAAAATTAATGTCCTCGTGCATTTATAATTCATTTTATTTATATTTTGTTTCCATCCCATAATTTATTCTACTCGCTAAGTGAACTCGAGTGTATTTGATTCGATATTTTATACGAATATCGAATTCTCGGGGGCTCATGACGAAGAATATCTTATTCTTCCATGATGAAGAATATCTATAGATACAGATAAAAGAGTGTCGAATCATATAAAACTCTATGATCATTATTGATAGAAGATAAGATTTCCTTAACTATATGAGAAAATCTCTCTATTCTGTAGAGTGAAATCATTTCTCCTAATCCGTATAATTAGGAGAGGGAACATGTTAAGAAATTGAAGCATTTTCATTTCTTCAATAAAGCTTCTTATCTTCTATTATTTTCATTATGGTATCAAAGCAGTGAGAAAAATAGCGAGAGAGAACATGTTAATGAATTGAAGCATTTTTATTTCTTCAATAAAGCTTCTTCAATAATTATTCTTATTTTTTATTATTTTCATAAGTATAAAGTCCAATTTTAAGTTGTTCTCCCCATATTATTAGGTAAGAAAAGATCACAAAAAGTAAGAAATGATCTTTTTCATTGTCCATATTTTGTGTAGCTAACCTCTGTTATATGCCTCACAAGAATTCAGATTAAAGTTTGAGAAGCAAATTGTAGGAAGTTTTCATATTGTTATATAATATAATTATTGTGTATAAGGCTACAATGGACATTCAATGATGAGTGAAGAAGATGATTTAGTGCACTGATTTTGATGCATGGAATGAATGATTGACAGGATTGATGGATGGATCTTTTCCTCATCAGAAACTACCAAGAAGAAGGCACAGAGAAGTAGGAAATGATTGGTCAAAAAGATGGGAGAGCTCAATCATATCAATGGCAGTGGTGCAACAGCATTGGGGATGGGTGGGTGGATGGATAAAGAGGAAGTGGAAACCAAAAGGCTGTGGCCCCCCACCCCCCTCCCTCTCCTTCCAAGGAGAGGAAGGAAGATTGAGCAGAAAAAAGAAAAAGATTGGAGTAGGAAAAGCTTGGAAAGTTGGGAGTATCTCTTGAGACTCCATCAATGTGGAAGGAAGAACCAAAAATGCTCGAAGCAATCATTCAAAGTCGATGTGCTTATGTGCCACATTAACAATCAATCATTCTTCAGCTCATGGGTGTCTTTATCCTTCTCATACTATGAAGGGTTGAAATCACTCATAAACCCTAAATCTTGCAGCTGAACATCCAAGAAACAGTGCAGCTTGAGCTGAGTTTGTGGTTGGGTTCTCGATGCTTACTTTCACAATGAGAAGGTTTAAGAAAGATTAAACCGCACAAAGTTATGCTGTCATTCTTTGGTTACTTTACTCTCACCAGACAAGTTGTATTGATGAAGGCTTGGGAGTGGAGTGAGACAAGTTGATGGAAGAAGATGGTTGAAGATTCAAGTAACAGCAACAAGAAAAAGATGGACTAACAAATAGCTTGCATTGCTGATTACTAATATCAAAACTACAGTCTTTGATTGCATGTTCTCCTCTCTCTCTCTCTCTCTCTCTCAGCATCTCATTAATATAATTTCATCACTACAACCTAGTTATGTTAGATATGCTTAAACTAATAATTGAGTGCTTTAGTGCTTGACATATTCTCTTGCAGGAGGTGCATGTAAGAATGACTACTTTTGCATATTCTGTTCTCTCTCTCTCTCTCTCTCTCTCTCTCTCACACACACACACACACAGGAGAAGGAGACCTAATGGTTATTGATAGATTTAGCAGATCAGTGATTCATCTGCTGGTACAGTTATTTGGGATAAGTATAAAGTAATGATCGAGTGCTTGATAGAGTCTGACATATGGCTTTGCAGAAGAAGCATGCAAGAATAACTATTTGTGTAAGCTGAAACATACATACTCATGTCAGATGAGTTTAAACAAGCAATTGAGTGGTTGATACGTAGAGTCTGACATACTCCTTTGCAAAAGGAGAGGAGCAATGTAAGAATGACTGTTCTTGCACTACAACTGTGACCAATGACCTCAGATCACCTACCTACCTTCCTTCCTACCTACCTGCATGGTCTTGAGAATTGCTACAATCATGTTTAGGTTTTGGTCGGTGAATCTTTTTTTCCTTTATCGCTTTGCTTTATCTCCAATAGACCATGGACTACCACCTCCTTGGGGTTGGCCTTTTGTTGCCGTATGACTTTTCTACCATTAACACCCATCAAGGAATGCTCCTCTATTGTCTCCTCCTCTGTATCCCATGCTTTCCTTCCTCCTGCGACTTTAATTCTTGTGTGTGTGTGTGTGTGTGTTTTGTGTCAGGAACCAACAAAGAAGACCCATCAACTTCTGTCTTCCCTCTCTCTCTCCAAGCTTACTTGCTGGGTTTGTTTAGGTGTTCTTTCTTCAGAGGGTAGCCTGTAAAAGCTCAGTGTACTCCCTCCCATAAAGAACAAACCCCTCACTGGAAGACAAGATTTTCCCCCATGACTTTTTATCTTCCCCCATTGCTTCTGTCCCAATGACCTGCCCATCCTTGCTTTCCTCACTATAATACACTTCTCCCCATTCCCTTCCCCAGCTACCTGCTCTGGACCTCCTCCTCCTTCTATACCCCTAACTCTCCTTTGCTTGTTCCCATCGATTGGCTACTTGAGAGAGAGAGAGATAGAGAGAGAGAGGGAGAGAGAGAGAAAGGGAAGTAGATGTATGGAATGAAGCTTGATTCAAGATCTTTCCAAAGACTTCCATAGATGGTTTCCTAGCATCTGTTTGAAGAGATCTCGGACCAGGCTTCATTCCTCACATCTTGCTTTCCAGCATCAAGGAAGTAAGGTGAAGGCTTCAACAGGTGACATGCAGTCTGCCCACTACTGCTTTCCATTTGGGTACTCTTCTAAGTCATTGATGCAACATCAACAATTGCATCACCATCAAATCAACTCCCAATTAGTCTCTCACTTGCTTTCCATTTAGCTCCCATAGCTTCTGAAATATCATCTGTATTAAGCTTCTGAGCATAAATATTACCCTTCAAATTTTCAGAAGCAATATGATCTCCCTGCTAGTAATATGATCACAAGTAATGAGTACGTAGAAGAAATCTATCGATCATCCAATTTGCATCGAGTTTAGCCGTCGTTATAATCACCAAATTCTTTTTTTTCTTCTTTTCAATGATATTGTTTGTTGATGTTTCATTTTCCTTTTAGATCATGCAGCAAAGAACACTCACACTTCCATGCTCATAAGATACAAGTGTTGAGGTATTAGTGTTCAGCTTAGCACACCATCACCATTGTTTTAAGCTGCTCCTTTGTTGAACTCACAAAATGTAGAGGGCATGTAATGTTGTGTTACTGATGAATCTACTATAATGATTACATTTTAATCTGAAACACTAATCATCGATGTGAAGTTAGATAATTAGGCCCTGTAAATTGCATGGCAATGTTCTACTTAGTGTCAGACATGCCAACCTAAACTCACAAATTAATTAGGTCATACAGTTTACTGGCCATAATTTCACCAATCAAATGTAATAAATGGCATGCAGTGCCAAAGAGACAGCAAGCAATGCAAGTGTCTATTTAACTGAGAAGAAGTGTATGATCTGGTAGAACATTTTTGGGTTAGTTTTAGCTGCTACTTCAGTCAGTTCTCCACAACTTTGTAGCTGATAACACAAACCCTATCTTTGTGTGTTCTTGAACGTTGTCTACAAGGTACAGACACCAGCATTGTCAAGTTTATCTTGGTAGTTCCATGGTAATGCTTACTTACATCCTTCTGAGGCTTCACCTTTTGGTGAGTGGAAGTCTTCTGCCTTTCACTAGCTATAGCATTTATATTCTTGTTATTGTTCTTCATTGAAACATTTCAGGTAGATAATCCTTCAGGAGGAGTAGTACGGTACTCCATGATGCTCAAAGTGATCAGTTGATGAAAACAGTTTATGCTTCCCAGGCAGATGCTTTGAAGGAGAGTAAGGCATGATGAACTCAGGGTAGAAGACAGCTTTTGCTGCTTCAGGTTCCTGCATGATGATAACTGGCCAACCAAGTACTGTGTTTGATGCTCTCTTCTCTGACCTTCTTGTTTCTGGATCGAGTACTGCAACCTCCGCAGTGGTTTCACAGTTAAAACATTACCTTCCAATGCAAAATCTATGCTTCCTCTGTGTGTGTGTGTGTGTGAGAGAGAGAGAGAGAGAGAGAGAGAGTTTATTTTGTTGTGTGATCTCCATGCAGATCTGGAATACAATTATTTGCCTTTGGTTCTACTGCATGCAAGAAGAGCCTCTGCTGCAGCTGCTGACCAAAATATATTTGTATTTCTATATTATATTTAAAAGAGATAAACTTATTTTTATAGTTAAAATATATAAAATTTATTACATATATATATATATATATATTTGTGAAAGTGAGTTTGGTTATATAAATAATTTATAATATTTGATGACCAAAATATAAAATTCTTAACTATAACGAGCTGACAAGAAAAATATGTTAATGATGAATTGTAATGATAGGAAAAATAGTGATAAAGAGATATAAATAAAACTAAAAAAAAAGAATAAGAGAGAAGAAAAAAATGAGAAGGATACATGCAATTATCTTTTTCGTAAAAAAAAAAGTGAGGATGATATAGTTAATAGTTAATAGTTAAAGAGATAGTGTTGAATAATATGTTCATAAAATATTAAAATATTTTCAAAAACTAATTAAAAGTGTATTCAAATTTAATGATATCATGATGAATATTGTTCAAAGAAAAAGGTGGCACTGCAGGTTGTAAAACCCCTGTACTCAACATTTGTTGAAGGAGATGATGAGGCTATTAAAACATGTAATGATGTCTTGTGATCCGAAGAGCTTTTTAATAGTTTTATATTCTCAAGTAATATAATTTATATTTTTAAAAATATATATATAATTATTCTTTCATTTTGTTGCACTAAAAGTTATGGTTCTTTTCGAAAGCATGACCTACTAACTAAACTAGTTAGTGGTAAGAACGGGGTCGACACCATGAGGGGGTGAATTAGTGCAGCGATAAAATAATGTCTCAATTAAAACTTTCGTATGATAAAATACTGTTTCCGACGAAAGATCGATTTCAGAAACTTAACTTGAAAATCGAACTCGGAAGATAACTTAAAATCTTGTTCTCGTTCGAATATAAAGTGAAAGCAGTAGGCGTAAAGATTCAGTTTACAGTATATAAATGACAAGAAGTAAATGCAAATCAAAGAGCATGACAATTTTAGAGTGGTTCGGTCAATGTGACCTAATCCACTTTCGGCTTTCTCCTCCGATGAGATCACCGGCATCCGCTAGAGATCTTCGCGAAGACCAACTCCTTCTTACACCCCTCTTCTCCTTTTACCGGGTTTAGGAGATTAACCCTTACATGCACTCACTCTTCTCTCTAAACAAGATTCTAAGTTTAAAGCTAGAGGAGGGATTACACTTATAATCGCAGTAGTGTTTTCTCTCTTTTAATCTCTCTGTGCTTGTGTGCTTTAACTAGGGATGAGAGGAGTATTTATAGGCTTCAAGTTGATTCAAACTTGGAGCCTAAAAACATTTCATCTCGGGTTCCCCGGGCACGGGCAGTACCACCGCCAAGTGTTAATCTGACTGACACTGCTCTAGGTGGTACCACCACTTGGGGGGTAGTGCTGGGTGGTACCACCGCCTAGCACCCTGCCAGGGGCGGTACAATCGCCCAGACTGGCGATACCATTGTCTGACACAGTCGATTATGTCACAACAGTGAGACTCCTTGGGGCACTGTTTGGACTTCTTATTAGGTCCAACATAATGATTACATGGGCCGGCCCGTAATTGGGTTGGCCCAATCCAAACCCAATTACGTGCTAACTACGATTCATAATATATATTCTAAACTAAACTAAGTCCGTAAGCCTATTCTTCCGACGAGCTTCCGGCGAACTTCCGACGATCTCTCAACAATGTTCCGGTGGACTCCCAACAAGCTCCTAGACTTCATGACGATCTTCTTGGTGAGTTCTAATAAGCTTCTCTGGCAAGCTCTAAGACTTCTCGACTGGTTCCTCCAGAACTTCCGACAAACGTTCGAACTTCCGACAAACTCTCGAACTCCCTACGTGATCGCGTCTTTGACTCCGAGACTTCATTTTTCTTCATGCCTTGCTATCGTAGTTAATCCTGCACATGTAAAACAAACTTTGATCTAGATAATTAATACTAAGCATTAATCAAGTTGTCTGGCATGTCATTGGTCTCTCGACGCTTCGTCCGATTCTTCGATGCATCGTCCTCTTCTGCGGCCTATTGCCCAATCGGCCAATTGACTCCGTAACTTCGATATCCTTGGCGTAACGTCCGCTCTTCTTAGCCCGATGCCCGAATCCACGACCCGAAGCCTTCTATCGATACGTCGACCGATCCACCGGCCCGACATCCAATCTTCTGACATATTCCTCCGTCCCAACATGATTTTTCCTACTTTAATTGTCTCATCATGATTGAAGCATCCTACGTCATTTAAAACACAGATTAAAACATAAACAATTAATACAAATATCATTACTATTAATATTATCATAAGATACATAAAATAATATTATTAACATTATTTTAAATAAAATTATGACATAATAATATAATTATTTTTTTTAAACTAATCAAATTATGAAATAAGCTAATAAAATAGAATGTTAAAAATGACGTAAGACATATGTTATTGTCGCTTAAGTTACTCTCATTTTCATTCATTACTAATTTATTATTTGACATTTCATTGTAATTGGATTATCTTTATTTATTTAGTAATCTTATAATTTTCTTTTAAAAATATAGAATTAATATTATTTTACTATGTGTTTGTCAAAATCTTGATAACTCTGTGTTTTGCCATTTCTTAATATTTTATTCTTACATTATTTTTGCTTAAATTTCTTAATTTGTTATTAATTTAAATATTATCCATTTTAAATTATAATATTAATTAAACTGATTTGTGTAAATGGATTGAATCAATCTGTGAATTGATAGGTTGATTGAACATGTTCAATTGAAGAAAAAATTGGGGGGAATTTGCCCTCAATAATCTTTATTGATATTTTCATTTTTCTATAAAAAAAATATACTGTATAGATTAAAAAAAACTCAAAATGAAGTATAGATTAAAAAATATACTGTATAGATTAAAAAATATACTGTATAGAAGACTCCTATATATGTGCAGAAGAAGCTGCCATTGAACTAACATGGAGTTTGAATGGGACAGGACTTCTCCTTAAAATAGGTAAACAGTGACAACAGGAGAAATATGTTGATTTATTTGGTATTCTTTGTCTGATAACTTATGTGCTGCATCCATTAATACGTATATTGCAAAAGGAGTTTAAAGCAAGGTCTCTCGTACCGAAGCGTATCATTCGTATCGGGCAGTACGTACCGATCTGATAGATTACCGGTACGTGGACCATTCGGTATCGCTACGGTGCTACAGTATGAAAAAAGTAAAAAATTATTTGGTACACCTGGATATACCGCTCGGTACGCCCTGATGTACCGTCCGATACATCGGTACCGTACCATACCGAGCCCAAGTTGAAACATTGATACGGTACGATACAGCGAACCTTGATTCAAAGCACTAAAAGCTTTAACATGTGAATGCTTCAGCAATCATCAATTAGAATACTCTATCTAATTGAATTGTTTCAAGTTGATTCTGAAATGTCCATTGGGTACACACTTAACTTACATGTACATTAAACTTTGCATCTGTCACCATATGTGTATATATTATATATCATGTTGTTCAATTTATATTGAAATTAAAGTTTAAAAGAAAAACTAAAATAAAAGTTGTCCACCTAACTGGCCAAAAATGGACCATCAAAGTGGGTTATATGTTGTGTTCCAAAATTACTTAGGGAGAAGAGTACTTGTATTTTCTTTTTTAATAATATTATAAATATAATTTCCTTTTATCATCTTTGGAAAAGAAAAAGAAGTTTCATAGGATGAATTTTACTTGAGAACAATAAATATTTGTATATTGTATACCGCTTCAATAGAACAAAAATTATCGTTATCTCATATTCAATATTTCACTTTAGTTTAAGGATAAAAAATATTCGTATCTAAGACATATTCAATACAACTCTTCTAAGCGTCAAAGATATTCATCCTAAAAAAATAATATAAGTTTATCGCACGAATAAGGATAAAAGGATGACTTATTTACATCAATTAAATAGTAGAAAAAGTAAGATTTTATTAAAATCAAAAGTTAACTTTACACTTAAGAGTCATGATACACGATTGTATAATTTCTCTTGAACTCATATGCTCGTATGAATAAGATTATTTTATCTACGAATCAATCAATATTTATCATTTTGATCAATAATTAATATTAAATTATAAATATTGTTACCAATCGAAATTTTCTTGATATTTTTCTTTGATGTCTATAAGTCTAATCGACTATCAAACCAATGTCAAATCGAGATTTTATGATATCATTTATAATGATTTGCCTCTACTTGTTCATTCAGAATCAATATCAATGGTTATGCTTTTATTATTTCTTCTAACTATTTACTATACCAATAGTATATGGGTCCAACTAATCTAAATTTAGTGCATGATGACTTTGCATGCAAGATTTCCAATGATTTCTAGGACATCTAGTCAATTATAAATCCAAAGCAATTGGAAGCAAAGTACAAAATTTATCTAAGAATAGGTACTATGTGGGACAAGGGAATCATGTTCCACATGTTCTTGACCCCATGTCAATTTGTTGTCAACCTATTAAAATGTTCACAAGGCAATTGTCCTTCAATCCAACAGAGGATGGTGGCCACCATGAGCCTTCTTCAACCACAGCATGTGAGTCAATATATTTTTGTGGGTGATGGTTGTACTCTAACAGATGCAAGAACATGGACTAGAAGATCACAATTGAGAAAATAATGTTGCACCAAACATTTAGTAAAATGTTATTGTATTATTATTATTATTATCTTCAGTAATTATGATTTCATTAAGTGAAAATGACTATGGTCACATCTACCCATGATATAGCTTTCATCCTTATTTTTCTTGTTGTAGTAGTAGAGAAAAAAAAAAGAAGAAAATTATGAGTGTTAAATATATACTTACATAATGATAAAAATGTATAATTAAATATTAAATTGTACATATATATATATATATATGTATGTATATATGTACATATATACATACATATATACATATATATA
Organism: Musa acuminata AAA Group; assembly: GCF_036884655.1. Taxonomy (NCBI): domain Eukaryota; kingdom Viridiplantae; phylum Streptophyta; class Magnoliopsida; order Zingiberales; family Musaceae; genus Musa; species Musa acuminata. The sequence goes on from NC_088357.1 coordinate 45,569,098, forward strand.
TATATATGTATATGTATATATATAAGTGAAAATTACTATGATCACATCTAAGCATGATATAGCTTTCATTCTTATTTTTCTTGCTATAGTAGTTGAGAAAAAAAAGAAAATTACTAGTGTTAAATCTGTACTTACAGAATGATAAAAATGTATCTAATTAAATATTAGTTTAGAACAAACAATAAGACATGCTAGTTGATATAAATAAATAAATAAATAAATAAATATATATATATATATATATATATATATAAATATATAAATAAATAAAATATATATATATATATATATATATATATAATTTGATGGTAAATGTGAAAATGACTGGGTTAAGAGGGATATCTATGTAATTTTGGGAGTATACATCTTGTTTAATACGGGGAGAACCGTGATTGGCACACTAAAATAGAGGCCCGAAAAAGTACCTTAATCATCACGAAAAGTGGCAAAGGACTGACTAGATGAACGGTTACCCAACTGGGTCGTGATTTGGGTTGCGTGTTTTGGTGTGAGAAATATTTCTCACATAAGAAGCATAATTTCCAAGTTTCTTTTTTAAATAATAATAATAATAATAAAGATTAATTTATGTTATTTACAGTTCGACCTGTGCCATTGTTCTATTAGTGCATCACTCCCCCTATCCCACTCTGTGGATGTGGATCTCTCTCTCTCTCGCGGAGCCCGACATCTCGAGGTACGGATTGGTCAAGATTTGGTCTTTGGTCTCCTGTGATAGTGTGCTTAGGTTTGTCTCCTTGTTCTTCTTTGCTTATGTCGATCTCCAGTGGTTTTTCTGAAGCTTCGTAGCGTTGGATCCCAACAATGTTGGTGCTTCTTTTCCTTGTTTGATAAGTCTCTTTGCAGTATTATGCTCTGTGGTGCTCGGTCACTGACTCTTTTTTGTGCTTTGTGATTGCTCGGTTGATGCTAAAGGTCCCCGAACAAGGAAGGGAACGGAAAAGAAAAAGAGTGGAGCTTTGCTACTTTAGTTTTCTTCAATTTTCTCTTGCGATTGTGGGAAAAAAGATGTCATTTTCTTTTTCACTGAACTTTTTGCTTGCAGTAAGATGGAAAAAGCTGCTATTTCGTGTTTCTTCTTCGTGCTTTTTTTCTTGTATTCTAAACAAACCGTCATTTCCCCCCCTTTTTTGTCCCCTTTTTATGTACAAGCTGTTTTGTAAGGAAATGTGCCATTTGTGTTTTAATCTTTTACTTTAATTCGTCTTTTTCTTTTTCTATATATCAATTATTGCTATGTTGTGATTATGTCGTTTTTATATGTTCTTCAAGTCCTTGTAGTATGCAATTCCCCTTCGCTCTCTCATTACTTGTTTTGGAGTGTTGATTTGGGAATTGCTCTGAGAATTTGTACGAATAACCGTCGAACTCTAACCGCTCTCTCCCTTTGAAGTGGTCAAGGCTTCTCTCATGCTTTGTTCATTAACGTGTTGAATTGCTGGTGCTTGTTGATTGATTACTTAGTTTACGTGCTGATGATTCATAAGCCTCTTCTTTTTATGTGGCGTAGTTTGCCAATTTGTAGTTTTTTATTTGTAATGTTGGATCAGTGGATGCAATATTTATGAACTCAGGTCTGAGGGAAGGAGTTAGCAAAGATCAAAGCTTTGGAGAGGATGGCAAGACGTCAAACATTTTGGCTGCATCTTCTGTTCTTAGCATGTTGGACATCGTTTGGAGAAGCAGAGTATATGAAGTACAAGGACCCTAAACAGTCGATCAATGTCCGAATCAAGGATTTGATGGATCGAATGACCCTTGCTGAAAAGATTGGCCAGATGACACAGATTGAGCGTAAGGTGGCTTCTGCTCAAGTCATGAAAGACTACTTCATAGGTAAAGTATCTGCATTTTCATTCATTAGCTTTTTTTCTAAAATCTTTCTCATCATATATTTGGAAATCTACTGAATTGATTATGTGAGCCAGGTAGTTTGTTGAGTGGCGGGGGGAGTGTGCCTGGTCCTCAAGCAAGTGCTTCAGACTGGGTAAACATGGTAAATGAACTCCAAAAAGGGTCTCTCTCGACCAGACTGGGGATTCCAATGATTTATGGGATTGATGCTGTTCATGGACATAATAATGTCTATAAAGCAACAATATTCCCTCATAACATTGGCCTTGGAGCTACCAGGCAAGTGTAAACTCATTTTGCTGCTTCTGTCATGTTGATTTCCTGGGTAACACTTATTATTTTTCTCCTTGATAAACTCATTCTGATGTATAATTTCATCAATTTTCATTGATATCTCTTGTTGATTGATTAGCGGAAGCCAAACAAAAAAATAGGGCAGAGATAGATTGGAAGGCTGACCAGCTTTTTTGAGAATCTGAAAATTTTATGACTTCTAGAATCCATCCTGTCTAAGATGATTAAATAAATCTCACTATTATTTTCCTTTATTATAGATTTTTTTAATTATGACATTCCCCGGCAGCCTAAACGCAAAGAATTTTCACACTACTACACCATATTTTAGTTACAATTATGGCATAATATAACCAAGAAAAAAATGAAAAGCATGTTGTTGGAAACCTCAGCCTCTTCTTCCTTCCTTTCTTTTTTTTCTGACTGGTCCCATTGTCGACTAATCTATTTACCAGGGATCCGGCACTTGTTAAGAGGATTGGTGAAGCAACTGCCCTTGAAGTAAGGGCAACAGGGATCCCATATGTCTTTGCTCCATGTATCGCAGTAAGTCAATGTACACATTTTATCTTGTCTTACATTTTGCTATCTGTACCATGATAAAATTAAAGTAAAGTTACAAGCCTTTTCATATTTGAATTTGCTTCTCTTTGAGTTTGTGTAGGTCTGCAGAGATCCAAGGTGGGGACGGTGCTACGAAAGCTATAGTGAAGACCACAATATTGTCCAGGAAATGACAGAAATAATCCCTGGATTGCAAGGAGATGTACCTGCTAACTACCACAAGGGTGTTCCTTACATTTCTGGAAAGTAAGAAGCCCCTTACATTTACAAAATATCTCTGAACTAGAATCATAGTATATGCAAGAAATTTTTATGAAGTCATGGTATCTGTAAAGTGAGGATCTCTTAACTAGTAATTCAACTATAACATCATTCAATTGATTATTCTTCTGCTGGAATCCTTTTTGTACTCTGAAATGACTTCTAGTGCAATGTTTTTAACATCTTTGACAACAAACTCGGTTAATCATGAAAATCCTATTAGAATTCTAGAAAAACAGAAAACATGTTCTTTATAAAAAACTAAAAGTACACCATCATTGCTTTCTTAAACAATATTGATCGATTTTTTATCTGTTTATTGAAAGTTTTGTATTTTGTCCATTATTGTTTACTACTTAGGATGTAATTGAGACACACACATATCCAGTTTAACATATGATGCATATTTGCTAGAATTATACAGTAGATAAAAGGGTTACGTAGGCCCTCAAGGTTGTTTCTCCAAATGCTTTGCCATATTCCTTTTCTGCCACTATCGTTTTGGAATTTCATACGTTCAACTAAGCTGCTTGCTATTTCATGTAACACTGTTGAAATGATTCAATGATTTTGATTTTGAGAGCCATCATCATAATTGCTGATTGATTAGGGTGAAGGTCGCAGCCTGTGCAAAACATTTTGTTGGTGATGGTGGGACACACAATGGCATTAATGAGAATAACACCATTGTCAACCGTGATGGACTGCTTAGCATCCATATGCCTGCGTACTACAACTCGATCATGAAAGGTGTTGCAACTGTTATGGTTTCATATTCAAGCTGGAATGGAGTGAAAATGCACGCAAACCATGATCTAGTCACTGGCTACCTCAAAAACACTCTTCACTTTAGGGTGTGTTCCAGTTAACAATTTATCAGGCTTTTGTTAACAAACTTATCAATGTTTTTCAAAGAAGTGTAAATTGCTTTTGTTTATGGTAAAATTTGCATTTTTTAAAAAACATATCTATACAACTTTCAGGGGTTTGTCATCACAGATTGGCAGGGTATTGATAGGATAACCAGCCCTCCAGGTGCGAATTACACTTACTCTGTCCAAGCTGGAATTAATGCTGGTATTGACATGGTTAGTATCTTCTATGCTATTGAGCAACCATTCTTTTTTTTCATCATTGAAAATCAAAACCTTAATAATGAAATTGTTGTGTGTGGAGACTTCAAGCCATCTTATTTTGACATCTTAATATTTTCCTCTTATTCTTGTATTAATCGTTCTTCTATTGGGCAGGTGATGGTTCCATACGACTACAGTGAATATATTAATGCCCTGACCTCCCTGGTTAACAAGCATGTCATCCCCATGAGTAGAATTGATGATGCTGTAAGAAGAATTCTGAGGGTGAAGTTCACCATGGGTCTCTTTGAGAACCCCTTGGCTGACCTTAGCTTAGTTGATCAGCTAGGAAAGAAGGTTATCTGCTTTATCCATATTTTTGGTTTCTTGTGTATTTTCCTTTATTTTAAGAATTGTCTAGGTTTTCAGAAGTGCTTCATATATGGCTTGGAATCTAATATCAGGAGCACAGGGATTTGGCAAGGGAAGCTGTTAGAAAATCTCTTGTGCTACTAAAAAATGGAAAGTCTAGAAACGATTCATTCCTGCCTCTTCCTAAAAAGGCTGCAAAGATCCTTGTTGCTGGAAGCCATGCTGACAATTTAGGTTATCAGTGTGGTGGATGGACAATTGAATGGCAAGGAGCTAGTGGAAATATCACAGTTGGTGTGTATTCTTGATAAGTTATTTTTTTTCGCCTTCCATGTATACTAGCTTGCTGTATCCGCAGAATAGAAACTCCCACAGGAGTCATGAGCACACTATGATATGCTACTGGGTAGAGAATGATAAAGAAGAGGAACCTAACAGTTAACACACAAACTATAAAACCTTCCCTCTCATATAAGTTCCTATGAGTTCCAAAATTGTGCTTATCATAGCTATCTATTACTTTGCTTTTCTTACATCCTTTGTAATTGAGCTCCCTGATATAAGAGAACTTTAAAATCAGATTAGTCTGGAATGGTATCACAAAAATTCATGGGTCCCATTCTCAAGCTTTCAGAATGACCAATTTGTGAATCAAAACCAAGTAGTGGGTGGTTCTTGTCATTTAAAAATATGCATCTCTTAGACATTTGATGTTTGTCTCATAGTGAAGCATATTAAATATGTTACAATGGTCCTGGTGGCATTTACCCAACAAGTTATATAAACTGCTTTTTTCTTATCATGGTGCCAGACCCACTGAAAAGCTTTGAGCTTCAATAGGGCTGCCAAATTTTGATGCTTTGCTTAATTTTTGTTGGGGTTGGGAAGTATTTCTCTCACATCTAGTCTCTCACCCTCTCTAGATCCCTCGAGAGAAATCAAATACCCAAAGTATTTTCTCATCTTATCCTCACAAAAACCTAAAGATACATGAAGTATTTATTGAATAACCAAACTCTAATTTCTTTTTCTTCCTTGACAAGTAATCATTTCCATATTAAAATTCCTTATCCTCCTAGGACATTGACTTCAGAATCCTAAAAATATTTGACAACCCCAACAATTTTTGTGCTTTCTAAAGAGAATATACTTTGTTTTACATTTTTTCAATATTCGTCGCTCATCCTTGTTAAATTTTTTATTATCGGATTTTTTGGGCTATGATAGCATTTTGTTGGGGAGAGAGAAGACATCGAAACTAAAAGATCCTTGGTTTTGCTATTGGTTTCTCTTTTTGGTTTTCATATCTTCTTTCCCTTTAGGAAGCACAAATTGTACAAGATTATTGGGGTCGACAAGTATCTTTGCATTCTTGCAGCCAAGAGTCCATGGAGAATAAGAAATTCTAGTATGGGAAGGACTAATCATGAAGGAAGAAAATATTGGAAACAAGAGTTTGATTATTTTATAAATACCTTGTGTATCTCTAAGTTTTGGTAGGGAGCAATATGTGAGAAACTATTTTAGATGTTTTTCGGTTTCTCTTTAGGATTTACAGAGGATGACTAAAAAGTATGAGAAATTTTTCAGGGTTTATGTGAAACGATACACAAGTGGGTTTGCGCTAGAGTTTGGATTAACAAGGGTGCTTGTAATTGATCTGCTGAAGAATTTGGATTTTTCCATAAATATGGATAAAGAGCGTTGAAACACATTAATCTTGCTTTACTTTTTGGTTTTGGTGTGTTTTTTTTATTGTTGATCTCTGGTTTCTCATTTGGTTTCGAATTCTTCACTCCCTCTCCAACAATTATATACTTATCATGATATTTCCCTTGAAATAATCTATTAAAGCTGATGTATGATCTCATTTGGTTTGATATTTTCTTAAGGACTTTGAGCTGCTCTATTTTATGCTCCAAGTGATGTCAATATTTCGTATGTGCTTGAAGTGTTATAAATTGCCAACATACAAATTGGAATTCTTCAATTTAACATACATTTTTGAGTTTCTGTTTTGTTCATATTATCTTCATATACTTTTGCAACATTATCATGTTATTATAACCATCAAATGTGTACTTCTCATTGTTGTAGACCTACTATTTTGGCAATGCAACATTTTCTTAAGACGAGACATGCATTAATCACTGATATGCATTTTAGTGGCCTAAAGTTATTAGGAGAATACTTCACCAGAAAAAAATGTTTGATGTATTTGTGCAAGACTTGCAAGAGACTGTTTAATATTGTTTATGAAATGAACAGTGTCTTCCATGCAGGAACGACAATACTTGGTGCCATTAAAACCACAGTTGACCATTCAACTGAAGTTGTATACTCCGAGAACCCTGATGAAAAATTTGTCAAAAACAATGGCTTCTCTTATGCCATTGTTGTGGTTGGAGAACCCCCATATACTGAAACCGCTGGAGACAACCTCAACCTCACTCTTCCAGACCCTGGCCCAAGCACGATTCGGACTGTCTGTGGTGCCATCAAATGTGTTGTCATTATCATCTCTGGCAGGCCTGTCGTGATTGAGCCCTACGTTCACTTGATGGATGCGCTTGTTGCTGCTTGGCTTCCTGGATCTGAAGGCCAAGGGGTCACTGATGTTCTCTTTGGAGATTATGGATTCACTGGGAAGCTTTCACGTACCTGGTTCAAGTCTGTGGATCAACTCCCCATGAATGTCGGGGACATGCACTATGATCCATTGTTTCCATTTGGCTTTGGTTTAACAACTGGACCAACAACGGCAAGGTAGAATTAGATTCCATTATAAGTGCCTAGTCATAGCTTATTATCCATCTCGAGATCCCACAAGTATCACACTTTTATTGATTGGTTTCAAGTAATGGAACACAAATTTTCATAGATAAATTTCTCAATTGGCTTTTTTGTTTCATGGTTTATAGGTTATCAACGTCATCTCCTGCTTCTGCTGCTGCTGCTGCTGCTGCTGCTGCTGATGTTAGAAAGGAGGCTTACTGGGTGGTGTCTCTATTTCTCAGCCTCTCAATGGCATGGGTATCTACTTACTTATTGTGATTCCCAAGCGGCTTTTAGATGGTATCAGCATCTGACAGCTCTTTGAGTGGCCTTGAACTGATGTCAATTCAATTTTGGTTGCAATTGATGAGATTCATGGGGTGACATGATTTGTTTCATCTATTGCACTTTCACAGACCTAAAATCATCTGAGTTGTGTGTCTGCTCTGATCAATCGTGTTGATTCCTGTGGAATTATGAGATTGTTAAAGTGGAAGCAGATTAAGCTTTATGTTTTCAGAAGCTGTGCTTAAATTTCTGTGTGAAATCCTCTTTTTTTTAGTTCACCTGTTGAGCATATGTATTGTTATTTGTTGTGTAGTGTTGCTTTGATGTATTCATGTGAATTGACATGTAACATGGCATTGTGACCAACCCTTGTTTGCAGTCCTTCCATCTCAAGGGTTATACTTTCCATACCCTCATCACATTTGAAGAGATTAGTCACAACTTGTCAGGACAATTAGCATTCAATCTCTTGTGTATATTTATGTTCACAAGATTTACCATCCTTGATATCTTTTTGTGGGACTTCCTCAATATCATGTTTCATCTCTCCATTTCTTTGAGTCTCCATGTGTATATTTATGTTCACAAGATTTATGACCATCCTTCATATCTTTTTGTGGGACTTCCTCAATATCATCTTTCTTCAACTCATCATCCTTCCACTTGTCCTATTGATCACAATTTTCAACCTTCTTCATTGTTGGTTTATCCTTTTCTACTGTCTTCCCATCTTCTTTTTTCCTTTAGCTCCTCTTTATCCTTTCCTCCTAATCTTTCTTCTTATCTCATTTGCCCAACTTCTCCATCACTATTGTCCACTTTGGCCCTCTCTTCTCATGTTTCTTATCCTCCATTTCATCCTCACTTTTCCACTTTTCATCATTATCCTCATGCTTGCCCATCTCTATATCCAAAGATTTTGTGTTCACTTCAATCTTGCTGTCATTGTATCATTTTCCTTTGTTTTGGATTTGAGATGCAACTCCTCTTTTACCTATAACTTGAGTCGACAAATTGAATGATTTTAGTATGAAGATCCTAAAATAACATGATTAATCTATATTAAAGGAATTTGTGTCCCAATGTACCATCAACAATCAACCATAATATAATTTAACTTCGACTATATAAATATTTTTCATTACTGTGCAATCATCTACATCAATTCACTTAACTTATATGAAGGGTTAAGAACCTTATCCTATAAATATTACTATTGCAAACTATATCTAACTTGATCCATATTGAGAGTACTAGACTTTATCCTATAAAGATTAATATAGTGATGATATACCTGAGCTACTTACTTGGGTTCAAAATATCATTTTAATTTTTTTTTAAAGATATCAATCAATTTATTTGGTAAAATTTTGATGCAAGAGTTTGAGATTGGAACTCATCTGATCACTTAATCATATAAAAAAACTAATGATAAGTTTTTGAAAGGATATGTATGAAATATTTTTTGGGTATATATATATATATATATATATATATATATATATATATATATATATATATATATATATATATATATATATATATATAGAGAGAGAGAGAGAGAGAGAGAGAGAGAGAGAGAGAGAGAGAGAGGATAATGTACTAAAAAAATACTCTTGAACTTTTACAAGATGATACTTCCATAGTTTTTACCGAGAGCTCGTGTTTTTCTTTTAAAATCTCGATAATGTCATTCAATCAAATTATTTTAAGCCATAGATCTATGGGTAGGTCTAGTTTGATTTGAGCATCACGTTTCAGGATAGGTCTATTTAGATTAGGTCGGGTTTAATAACAATGAATCGAGTCGAACTTTATTAAAGTATAACCAAAGTATTTTCATTAAATTGATTCAAACTTTTTCAAAACTATAATTATATGATTCTAAAATATTTAATGTTATTTTTTAGGATGAATAAATTTTCAAATAGAGTATTTTTAGGTTAAATCAGGAATTGAGTGTAACTTGTTGAATTTTCATCAAACCTATCTAAACTTCTCTAGAACTATTAAGATGAGATGATAATATATTTAGTATTAATTTTTTTATTTTTATTAATTTAGGATGATTATTTTTGAAATATGATATTTTTTGGTTGAATCTATAATTAACTCGAATGTAACTATTTGAATTTTTATCAAATCTATCCTAACTTCTTCGGAATTACTAGGATAAGATACTAATATGTTTAATATAAATTTTATTTTTATATAAATTTAGGATGATTAATTCTTAAAATAAAATATTTTTATTTTGAATATATGATCTTGTGTAATTCAAGTTAATTTTATTGTAAACTATAGCATCATTTTTTAATTTCTTATGAGTTTAGGATGATTAAATTTTTAAATAGGTTATTTTTGGATTGCATATGTAATTGAGTGTAACTTAACGAGTTAATTTCTAATAAACTAATCCAAACTTATATATAACTACTATCACATTATTATAAGATATTTAGTATTATTTTTTCATATATATACACACACATATATATACACACATATATATATATACACATATATATATATATATATGTATATATATATGTATACATATATATATATACATGTATATATGTATACATATATATATACATATATACATATATACATATATACATATATATACATATATAAATAAATAAATAAATAAATAAATAAATAAATAAATAAATAAATAAATAAATATATATATATATATATATATATATATATATATACAGAAACTACTAACTTCAAATAATCCCAAGTAAAGACTGCCAAGCTGTGGACCTTCACACTCATGGCGTTCCTCTCTACCTTCTTCTCTCGCATCGCTTCCAAACCCCACCTCCGCCGACCTTTCCGCGCCTCTCTCCCTCCCGGTCCCACCCAACCCCCGCGATCGGGTGCCTCCGGGGACCGCCTCCTCGCCTGGTCGCGCGGTCTCGTACCATTCGCCGTCGCCGCCGGCGCTGCCCTCGCTTTCGATCTCCATCCTGTTGCCGTCCCCTCCTTCTGCGACCCAGGCATCGATCTCCGGTATTCCGCCACCAGTCCCCTCTTGTGCCTTCTTTCTTTCTTTCTTTCGATAACTTGGAGTGGATCGACCTTTGTGTTTGCATGGATGCAGGGTTGGAGGGAAGGATAGCACCGAATTAGTGGTGAAGGGTGCTCGTCGGGAGGCGCCCGAGGAGTTCATCCAAGAGCTAAAAGATTTTCTTCAAGTAATACATATTTGCGAGTGTTTGGATTTTGGAGGTTATGGATTTACTTTGCGGTGGTGATTGGTGCACAGGATAACCTGACAGTGGACTATGAAGAACGGCGTTTTCATGGGGAGCCGCAGAACAGCTTCCACAGATCTGTGAATGTTCCTGATGTGGTCGTTTTCCCAGGGTAGGAATCATTATTAGCATTTGTAAGGTTGAAGTACATCATTGTCTACTTATTGGAAGTTATTTACTTCTGAAGAAACTGATTAAGACGAGATTAAGAAGAATTTAAAATATTTATCGTTGTTTTTGTGTCTATGGAGTATGGAGTGTATCATTTGTACCACGGATGCTTCGTTAGCTGCATCTTTCCTTTTCTTTTTTCTTTCTATGTGCAGAATATTTCTGTGTTTTTCCTAGTATTGTGATGAAGCAGAGATAGATTCATGAAGGATAGATTTATATTATACATCTGAAACTGAATGCACAGAGCTAGAAAGCAGAGGAGACAGAGATATTATCGTTTGTAACAAAGTGTGAGGTCATCTTGATCTCATTTTTTAGAGATAGAAAGAGATATTGTCATATGGTCTTTCAGGTTTAGACACTATTGATTGAAATTGAAAATTGAAGTTGAGTTAGTTAGTTAAAGCAGTTGATCTGAGATTTTGCATGCTTCTTGCTGTCAAAATTGAACATTGCTGGAATATGCATGCGTGTCAAAGTTTTATACTTCTTTTTCAATTTTTGAATGTTGAGATAAGGTAAATCATTTTGTTCTTTAATGCAGATCACAGGATGATGTACAGAAAATTGTTGCAGCATGTAATAAGTACAAGGTATCATTCACCTTTGGACCCTGGTGCTTGACTACATTTCATGTCTAATAAGTGCCTTCCATTATCAAGATGTTAATGCACACTTCAAAGGTCAAATAACGACCAAATAAATCAAGTTGATTCATGATTGAAAATTTCACTTGAGGCAAGTCATTTTATGTGTTAGAGTATACTAGTTAAGCTTCTATTGAGGTTTTTAAATGAAGCAGGTTCCTATAGTACCATATGGAGGAGCTACTTCAATTGAGGGCCACACTTTAGCCCCACATGGAGGTGTATGCATTGATATGTCACTGATGAAAGTAAGCATCATTTATGATATTTTTAGTGTTCAAAATCAAAATTTGAACTTTTTGAAGTAGAAAGCACATGTACCTTTTGTTTCCTGTGTTGCTTGCACATGCTACACAAATATCACATGTTTAAGTGTCCACAAGTATTTGACACAAATTGAAAAGTTTTGAAACAGGAAATGTCCATATCAAATTATTGTTTTAATCGACCAGTTGTACCCAAACTGAATAGATTATGCATAATGTTATCTTGAATTTTACAACTTGCATTTGAGAGTGTCAAAAGTTCAACTTGTAATTGGTATAGTCTTATGGTTCCTGGGAATGAAGCTTCAAGTTCCAATTGCAAAACAAGATTAATATTTACAAGATGTGATTAAGGACCAATACAGGATTATATTGGCTGGTATTGGTTAGTATCTTTTTATTTTGTTATACTAGACACTATAGGTCGGTATACCATCCGGCATATTGGTACCATACTGTTTTGATTGATTACTAGAAATGGTATTCGATTAAGTCTGCAACACTACAATATCCACTATAGTTCCTTTTATCTTGCTGTCCTGAATTAGTACTCAAAATTAGGGGCTTTTGCTGTCCTAAATTGATCAGGATTAGATTTGACTCCTTTCCCTACCATTGTATCATGATTAAGGCTAGAAACGAGGGCTATTGCTGCCATATTGTCTATGGTCTGAAAGTGTGCATCATTTGACTCAAGTCTCTTTTAGTTTCCCAACTTTTAAGGTCTTGGTTTGGTTGGCCCTAGGTGGGTCACATTAGGTCCGATCCACTTGTGAGTTATTCCTTGCCCCTCCAATCTTCCTTGTTCCATGATAGTGGATCAGGAATATATCTCCAGATCGTGTCCTTGATCTTTGTTGTCCTCCTTTTCCTCTCGACATGCTAAGGAAGGATGTTGTTGCTTATTATGTCTTTTGAATTTAAGAAATCAAATCCCGTCACAGTTTTGGAATTGTATATCATCAACATCAAAACATCGCTTGATTCCTATGGAATCCATCTTCAGGTCTTCAGGTAGACATAAGGTATTGCACATAATTACTTTTTTCTGTTTGCCAATCTTTACTCGTTTTGTTTCTTATTAGAGTCTAAGCAGTGATTTAAAAAGCGCTAGGCGCCAAAAGGCGCCAAAGTCCAAAAACGCCCGAGGTGCTAGGCGCTTGCCCAGGCGCTCGCCCGAACGAAGCGAGGCGCTAAAATATAAAAAATATATAATATAATTAATAAATATAATTATTTAAAATTTTAAATAAAAATATGCTATTAAATTAAGAAAATCTAAGATACAAAATCATAATATATTATTAATCTATTAACAGTATTGAAAATTAATCATTTTAAATAAACTTAATAATATTAACAGTATACAATATATGTATACTGTTAAAAGGAAGTGTAAAGGGGTGTTGAGCCTGCTGACTGAGAAAAGAGGAAGCGGCAGCGGCGGCGGTCGCGGCGAGCGGCGACAGCGGCAGCGTTTGCGAGCAACGACAGGGGCGAGCAGCGGCAGCGGGAGCAGGAGCGGCAAGCAGCAAGAGGCGCGAGCGGCGACAGTGGCAACGTTTGCGAGCAGCGACAGCGGCGAGCAGCGGGATCGGGATCGGGAGCGGCAGCGGCGAGGGTTAGGGTTAGGGTTGAGTTGTCACTTATATCGGTTTTAGTTGGTTCGATTGAACCAACTAACCATCAGAGACCGAACCAGGACCGAACCAGACCTAAAATCCTGGTTCGGTCGCCTTGGTTAACCCAGGTGCTCGCCCGAAGCGCCCAGCGCCTGGGCTCAGGTGAGCGCCTGGGCTCAGGTGAGCGCCCAGGCGGCCCCTGTTTGAAGCGCGCCACCTGGGAGGTTAGCGAGGCGCTCGGGCCTTGCCTCGCCTCGCCCGAGTGCCTAGGCGAGCGCCCGAGCGCCTTTTTAAATCGCTGAGTCTAAGTCATTGATCTAATGATTGATCAACCTCTGATCATTCTAAAACTTTAGGAGTTATTAGATCTTTAAGTAATGCATCCTTTAGCATGTCTTCTTGTAGCCAAACATTCAGGGATTAGTTACATTCTTCTGCAGCTGTCCTATAGAAATTATACCTTCAGTTGTTGAGGCCCTGTAACTGAAGTGACAGTAAATTCAATCTTCTATCATTTTGACTTTTGAGGCTTCATAAAAAAAAAATTCAGCTGATGAAATTGTTAGCTTGCTGCTGACATTGCTCCGGGCTGATCTGGAACACTGTTGTGATGGAGCTGTGGCATTGGTGCTTGAAGGTTGATGGGATAAGGGCATAAAATATTATTCATCTTGTAAGTGGGTGGTTATGGAGTTTTGCCCCAAGCTTGCATTATTATTTACATCAATGCCATTTCATGCATTTTGATCATCATATTGCCAATGTCGCATAGGGTCAACTAAACATCGAGCATTGGAGGACTGATCATGCAGAAGCTTCCTGGTTCTTTTGTCTTTGCTTGCTCGGGTACCTAACCGTTAACTGTTGCTTATAAGTAGATTCTCAAGAGCAGAAGTAAAGAAATATAGAGGCTTTATTGTTGAAAATTTTGAGAAAAATGGTCTGAGTGATGCCCAAGAGGTTTACAATCTTCTATATTTATAGGCTTCTAGTGCAGCAGTGCCATAACATAATAATGTACTCTTAACTCAAATTAATTGATATTAGTTCCAATTACATAATCATATATGTTGGTTACATTTAATGTTCACGGAACTGCCGTACAAAGATGTTATAGTATCTGATACAGTTATAAGCTACAGTACCTTCCATCGTGCTTCTGTCCTAAATTATGTCTAAAAACATGGGTTGTTGTGTTCCTTTGGATTCTCTTCCCTGCTGTTACTAGCATGGTTAGGTCAGGAAAGATAGGTATTGTTAGACGTTAGTATTCCTTTAGCCTATGGACCAGATTGCATGGACACAATATATACTGCAGATCCTAACTTTTAAAGCCTTAGCTTGATGGACTTTGAGCAGGGTCAGAGTCTGATCCATTCCATACTGGAAACCTCAAGAATAAGGACTTCCAAAGCTGATCTTATTTATAGGCACAAGTCTGATGGTTATAGACTTATAGCTACGCTCAATAAGGTAACCATGATGATGGTTGGTTTACTTATGGAGAATGTGATACCAAGGGATGTCATCTTAGGAAATGGTGTGATCACTGGCCTTTATATTTCTTCTCAGATAAGTTCTTATGGAGAGAATAATGTCATTTTTTTGTGTTCTAATAAAAGAACTTCTAAAAGGAAGATGCATTCTGTACAGATTTGTTAATAGTTATATATCCAGGCTCAGTTTCTGCTGCGGGGATGGTTGATCGAGTTTTTTTGGATTTTATCGGTTTTCACTGAAAGAATTGATTTAGTTAGTGACTTTAATTTTTTCCCTTTTGGTTCATGTTTGTTTTGTGTTTGTTCATCTCTTTTGTGATAGTCAGACTTTATATATTTTTTAATTGATTATGTTCTAGAGGGGAGCTAAGCCTGATAGTCTTTTAAAGCCTCCACAGAAGTTGACTCAATGTTTGCACTTTGATTTATTAACCACACTTTTTCCTTTTTTCCTTTTGATTTGTCTTCCTAGCAATGTGGGTGAATCGAAAACCTTGTTAAGTGATTGAAACTATTTTAAAATATGCCAGAATTTCTCACATAGTAATTCAATGCTGCTGGGGAGCTATTTTTTCTGAGAACTTAAAGAGAAAGAGTCTGTAATAGAACTTATAGATGTACAACCTCCATGACATGTTTATTATGTTTTTGATATAATTTCCACTCTTCACATAGTTAGGTAGCCTTCTTCACCTTGTGGTTTCTTGAAGCTGATAGGCTTTTCTCATATCCATCTTTATATGCTTCACTACTTATTATGTTCAAAGTGGAATGATCTTTCTTACAGATAATGGCATTTAATTTTATTTTTCATATGACCATTTTATCTTATGCTTGACAGAAAATTAAGTCTCTAAATGTTGAGGACTTGGATATAGTTGTTGAGCCAGGGATTGGATGGATTGAACTGAATGAGTATTTGAAGCCTTACGGCCTTTTCTTCCCACTTGACCCAGGTTACTAAATATTCGTCTTCCTACTCTGTCTTTGTTTCTATTAATTTGGATCTTGTTTGGTGAACAACTTTGTTTCTGGTATATCTCATGCATCTGGATGTGGAATTAGTATGTGCTTCCATTTAATAGATATAAGTACTCAGCAATTTCTTAATGAAAACCTCTGGACTAGAAGGTGTTGTTTCTATTGGTTTCCAACTATAAATGTAATATCACTGCCCAGAATTCTCGTCAATCTCAATCTTTAGCCAATATGGAACTAGGCTCAATTGTGTTTAGTAAAACTTGGAATATTTTCTCCCCTTCTCCTTCCTCTTTCCTAGTTTTCCATCCTTTTTATTCACATTTCTGTGCTGTGTATGCCGTGCTACTCTGTATCTGGACACCTAGGAATTAGTGAGGTGTCCTGTTGTACTCTTTCATTGAACAGGGATCTAATGCTTAATATTGTATAGTGGCTTACTAAAGCCTATATCCAATCCATTGAATTCATGAACATGACCAAAGAACAATTTTAAGTTTCTTATTTTGTTTTTTGGCGACCAGAGAGAAGATAAATTTAGTTGCTTGTTTGCGTTGTAATCAACAAAAAGAGTGAAATCTTCAGTGTAGATGCCATGTGTTTTGGACAAAAGGGATTTTAAAAGTCTCAATGGCTATCAGGTAGGAAGGAAGTTCCACCTTGTGATTGTAGTGTGAGCTTATTCAATCATCCAAAATATCCCTAGGCTTCGAAAGAGACTATAAAATTGGTAATTACAATCTTTATTGCAGAAATGAAGTTCCCTCCCAATGGCAAAAATAACCTGACAATAAAATTTAAAAAATCTCAAAACTCATGATCATACTAGGCAATATGCATGATAGTGCAATTTACATGATTTCACATAAGGAACCTTATTCTTTTCATTTTCTGCCATAATTTTACTCAGTGTCGTAGTTGTGAAGATGTACAATTGGTTTCATTTGGAATGTTGAGTTTCAAGTCATTCAAATGTTTCTGTAAATTATTATGTAATATGTCCTGATTCAGTTTTGTTGTAGAATTGTTTAAGGTGGTTGCATTACTATTTTCAAAATAATATCTGATGTGATTGCATTTTTTTTTTATGATGGTTGCTTATTTATCAAGAAGATCTGGAGCTTTGTGCATATTGATTTTTGTGTTAGTTAGGAAGACGGATGGTCTTTTGTTTGTTTATTTAACTTATGAATGAATGTTTCTATATCAGACATGTCTTTCTTGACCTTGTATTCCCTTTTCCTTAAGTTCCAGTCCGGAGATGATTTTTGGCATAATAGTATTTAATGTTTTTCTAAGGTCTATTAGCTGTTTAAATTATATTGTTGGCTGTCTATTGCCCATAGACTCATGATCAGTTTAGAAGGTTGATTCACTGTGATTAAACATTTTTAAACTTCAGTGTAGCTTAGCTCCTAAAGCCAAGCCTATAGATGGAACAAGGATTAGAAGTATTCTGATGTTCCCTGAATCTTGTTGTGGGTGTTGTAGCTTAGTTTCTAATATCTAACCACTTGGCATACAGGTCCTGGGGCTACTATAGGAGGCATGTGTGCTACTCGTTGCTCTGGCTCTTTAGCTGTAAGGTATTTCTGTTAAACTTTGGTTAATGGAATTGTGCTTTCAGCAGTGTCTACTGATACATTAAGCTAAGTTTTGCCATTTGGATAAATGTATGCTGACTGTATTGTTAGTTAAAGTTGATTAATTATCAGTTTTTAGGTATGGAACAATGCGAGACAATGTCATCAATCTTCAGGTAGTTACTTGCTTTTATATTTTGGTCAAGATGGTGCATTTTCCAAGCTGCTGTCTTTGTTGCAGGTTGTTCTAGCAAATGGTGAGATCATCAAGACTGGTTCACGAGCTCGGAAGAGTGCTGCTGGGTATGTTGTAGATTCCTTTGGCTAAAATGTAGAAAACAAGAGTGATAATTACTTGGTTGGATTCTTTGAGCCCTGATTCCCTTTAGACATGGTTTGTATAATGCTTTGCTATCCATGACACTGGTACAAACCTAGGACAAGCACAATTCTGTACTTGAAGGGAGAATTAAGGCACTCATTGCAAGAGTTATAATGTTTGAGTTGATAGTATATGGTCATTTACAAAGATTAATGTACCTCTCCACTACTAGGACCTGTAGACCTCTCAGAGTTCCTTCCAAGGAACACTCAAGTTAAGTTTAATAGGATGATTGAAATTTATGCTGTTTTGTGCCAAATCTGTAGCTGTTGTCATCAAAGGAACTTCTAAAGCTAAATGATGTAGGATACAAAACCATGCATTGACTAACTAATTAAATATATACAAAAAATCAATTGAATGCTGTGTCTTTAATCTGGCAACAATCAGGATTTGAGAGGCTATAAATTCTTGGAGTTTTTCTATGCCTACATCAACAAGGGGGGTATGGGGCTTCCTGCAATATGGGTCTTGGGGA